>NC_133538.1:424754310-425054310 GCF_048544455.1 Silene latifolia | reverse complement strand
AATTCTTGTTCTTTGGTCAAAGGCTTTGGGTTTGGCTCCAACTTCTCTCGGAATTCTTTTATTAGCTTGGCAAACTCTCTCATATCTGACTCTTCTTCTTTTCTTTTGAGCATACCAACAGTTGCGTAAATCTCAAACCACACCCAAGACATTCTAAACTTACTATTACCAGTAAGATCATTGTTTTCCAGTAGATTTCCATTCAAATCATAAACCGGGTTTCTGAGTGCATTCTTACTCCACCTACGAAAAATGTATTTTCAGGAATTTCCTTAAACTTTCCCGAGCAAATCCAAATGATGTGGTTGCATAAGATACCTTTCCTTTCAAACAATTTACATGCACAACGGACATCCATTGTTCTTCGATTGTACTCAACTGCATATCTCTTTCGCTTGTTCGCGTCCTCAACAATTGAAACTTCAAAGTTAGTTACTGGATCTGGTGGGGTGTATCCACAAACACTACACGCATTTACCGAAAATTTAACCTCCTCTTGGAAATCAAAGAACACTTCATGTGTATAGACCTTCACTGCATGGGCCTCACAGTTTGACCCGAATAGGGTTTCAGGCATTGAGTTGTTGCTCTGTGCTTCAAAAAGCTTTAGATTGTGCCTTTGTTGGTCCATGGCACTCTCAAATCTCATCCAAAATTCTACAAGAGTCCCATATTTATTTTCAAATCTCTTGAAGAAGATATTCGAACTCTCTGATCTTTGTGTGGTTTTTAAAATGTTGCCCATCATCACATTCCTGAAATAAGCAGATATCCACTGATCTCGTTCCGCAAACTTGTCAGTCAACCATTTATTCTCTTCTAACGAAAACTCGCTAATGACTTTAGCCCAATTCTCTTCAAATTCCTCAGGCTCCAAGTCCTCGCTCCAGACAACATTGTTCAGACGACTTAAGAAATCAGTCTCTTTGCAAATTGTGCTCCCAACCTTGCCTATTACTTTCTTCATAATGTGCCACATGCAAAAGCGATGTCTTGCTTTTTTGAACACGGCTTCAAGTCACAAAATCCACATTATCTATTGTCATAGATATTTTGTCACAAATCAAGCTCTAAGATTCACAAAACAAGGTCTCAGATTCACAAGATAAGAGAAATAACAATATAGGCAATTTAAACAACTTATGACCAAGTTTAAAAATATTAGATTTGTGTGTCACATAACAAGCCCAAAGATTCACTGAATAAGGTCTGAGATTCACAAGATAAGGCCTGAGATTCACAAAATTAAGAGCAAAATAGATAATTTTAAACCACGACCAAGTTTCACATAACAAGCCCTGAGATTCACTGAACAAGGTCTGAGATTCACAAGATAACGTCTGAGATTCACAAAATTAAGGGGAAAATAGATGATTTTAAACCACGATCAAGTTTCACATAACAAGCCCTAAGATTCACTGAACAAGGTTTGACATTCACAAGATAAGGTCTAAGATTTAAAAAATTAAGAGACTGATAGATGATTTTAAACCACAACCAAGCTTCACATAACAAGCCCAAAGATTCACTGAACAAGGTCTGAGATTCACAAGATAAGGTTTGAGATTCACAAAATTAAGAGTAAAATAGATGATTTTAAACCACGACCAAGTTTCACATAACAAGCCCAAAGATTCACTGAACAAGGTCTGAGATTCACAAGATAAGGTCTGAGATTCTCAAGATAAGGTCTGAGATTCACAAAACAAGGTCTCAGATTCACAAGATAAGAGAAATAACAAAATAGGCAATTTCAACAACTTATGACCAAGTTTAAGAATATTAGCTTTGTGTTTTACAAATCAAGATCTAACATTCACAAAACACGCTCTATGATTCACAAAATAAACTTCAAGATTCACCAAATAAATAACCAGTTTCACAAAAGTAAGATATTCCAAACACACCTGGAACTGCATTTATTATTCCGGCATCTTGGTCATGATGATGTAATTGGGTTCTTTGCCACCCATTGCTTTCAGAACTGCTTTGAAATGCCCAAATAAACGAGTCATCGTCTTCATGATCTAAAAGCACGCATCCAAATGTTATTGACTTTTTGTGATTGTCAATGCCAGTGAAAGGTGCAAATTTCATGTTATATTTGTTCGTTCCATAGGTTGGATCGAATGAAATAGCATCACCAAACAATGCGTAACATCTGATGGAATCCGCATTTGTCCAAAAAATTCTTGTCAAGGCACTGTCAGCATTTGTTTCATATGAAAATACCAGCCCTTTTGTTTCTCAGAGGGTTTCTAAACGAGAGATGAACATATGTCCATCCTTGCTACTAAGGAGACACTTTACTTCCCTTTGGAAATTCTTGAACTGCGTAAGGGTAGCTCCAACATTTTCGAAACCCTCTGCTTGTTCCTTGCATAATTTGTATGTTAAACTAGCCCCGACATTCAAGATCGAATTTTGGATAATCAATTGCTTATGATATTCGTTCAGTTGATTTATATTAAGAGCAAGTTTCTCAAATTCCCTATTTTTGACAGGCGTCACTGGATGATTGTGACCCTCACGGAATTGTTCAATCTTGTACATCTTTTCATGGTACATGAATTTTATCATTGCTTCACAACCCCACCTTTTAATTTTAGTTATTCTTGTACCACTTTGCTTATTGGAACTCTCAGCTTCACCTGCACCTGCAACTCCACCCTTTTTCGTACTGGTTTTAGCAGTTTTTGTTTTTCTATTTGCACTTATTGCACCAGCTTTTGTTTTGTCACCAGTTTGAAAAGTTGTTGTTTTTGCATCAGCTTTGGGAGGACGATTTTTCCTGTTATTAAAACCTTGACGATGACAAACCATGCATTTTGTTCGAATAGTACCATCTTTAAACCTCTTAGTTGAAGACTTCCTTGCTTCAAACCCACAAGCAATAGCATAAATTTTATAGAACAACATTGCTGACTCTAAGTCCACAAATGTTTTGCCAAGCACGGGTGTAAACTTCTCTTCAATCCTACTTATCCATTGCTCAGTGCCACCCGGTGTGTAAGTTACCAAAGTAGTAGGTGTGGAAATAGTTGGCATTGTAGGGGTTGTTAAGACAATAGTAGAACCCTCACCATCCTGACGAGAACCAACATTAGAGCAAGGAACCTCACCACAACCGACACGAGGCGTCACACTACACTGTGAGTTGTTGTTGACATTTGAATCAATACCTAAGAAGATAAAAGGTTCACAAAGTCACATCTCACATTCACAAAACAAGGTTTAAGATTCACTAAATAAGGTCTGTGATTCACAAATAACGTCTGAGGATATTATCTGAGCAAGGAACAGAGTAGAATAGGTCATTCCTCTAAAGGGTTCACAAAAAGAGCTCTAGGATTCACAAATACAATGACTGAGATTCACAAGTTCACTTTTTGGTTCAGATTATTAGTTCAGTTTTTAATCTTACCCAGGTTATATATATTAGTTATTAAGTTTCACAAAATAACCTTCTAGTTTCACAAACTAGGGTCTCTGATTCACACAATAACAAATAAATAAATTGCATCAGTAACGTTTAACAACAGAGATTCACAAAATAAGGCCCAAGATTCACTAAATAAAGGTGGAGATTCACCAAATAAAGTCCGAGATTCACTAAATAAAGAATCAGATTATTAGTTCAAATAATTAAAAAAAAATTGGTGAAGATTATGAATTCACTTTTAAGAAAAGGTCAGGTTGTATGTATGAGGATATTTTGTTGATTTGTTAATAACACTTCCATTCCCAAGAAAAGGACATTGAACAATCAAGCATTCAATTAAAAAATTTAATATATGGGTAATGTGAACAGGAATTGTTGACAGTTGTGCCAAATACCAGGCCTATAAATATCTAATTTCTGAAACATAATAGTATATACCAATAACCTCTCTTCTCTCTTCTGTAAAACATTTCAAAAATCCCTATTGCACACAATGTCTCATTTATTTGTATTTCCTTATACTTGTGTTTTGGCGAATGTTCTAGGTTATATGGATCAAAAAGGGAAATATGTTTGTCCTGACCTCTCTAAATTGGCAGATTGTTTAATGAGCCAAGGTTATGAGATAGACTCTTTGGTGCCTGTTATGTGCAGGCAGACTTGTCATTTTATGGGATTAGTACTAATTCAATTTGGCACAAATGACAGTAGCTACAAACAAGTTTTTAAGTTGCAGGAGAAGTTCGAGCAATTTGGGCGTACTAGATCTGAATGGCTGGCTACCCATTCTCGAGTTCAGGGGCCCTTTCTATGGGTAGCATCAAGGCTTGATTCAAAATATTTTAACTACACTCTAGTATGTAGAAGAGTCCCATATTCATCTAAACACGCAGGAAGATCACTCGCTGATGCAGATGAATGCTGCACCTATAGCTATATCAATATTGCTCTATGTGCATTGCCTCGAACAAATAGGGGTGATTGATAAACTAAACAAATATCATATCTTGCTTAATTTTTCAGCTTTTCATTTTATTTTATTTTTGAATGTTGTTGTTTAGTTAATTCCGAAAGCCATGAACCTGCGAAATTTTATGTGATGAAAAATTACAAGATTTGTAAGTTTTCTGAATATTATATTTTAATTAATTATCACACTATCATCATTTGCTAAGATTCACTGAGTAAGGTCTGAGATTCACAAAATAAGGTCTAAGATTCACAAAATAAGTAAAAGAGTAGAAAAGGTGATTCTAACCACTTATGATGACCAAGTTTCACAAAACAAGCTCTAAGATTCACTAAACTAGGTCTGAGATTCACAAAATAAGGTCTGAGATTCACCAAACAAAAAAATCCACTCAATTCATAAACTCTTACAGTAACAATTCAACCAACTCTTACAGTCACACAATTAGGTCCTAAGATTCACAAATTCAACTCAATTCATAAACTAAACCTTGCAAAAAACTGAGATACAATATCGATCCATATATTCCATAATAATCGAGCAGAAATTTTGACAAATGCAAATTGAATCAGAAAACATGAGATTTTACAAAAATTACATAAAAAACGATATACCTGATTCAATAACACTATTATCATCAGTCATTGTGATATCTACAATCTCCATAGCAATTAGAGCTGCAAAATCGTCAAAAACAATTTAGTAAGCAGTATGAAATCCACGAACAATCTCCATAGCATAGCAATTGAGAAAATGGAAATCGCTCAAAATATTGGTCAAATTCGAACGTTCTATTTGCAAAATCGTTCAATTTGATCAAATTCGAACCTGATATCATCAATTTATGAGTGAATTGACAGAATTGTATGAATATACTCAATTTTGATCAAAATTATGAAATTACCTGAAAATTAATCGATTTTTCTTCTGAAATTACTTGAATCAACGTTGTTGAATGTTGTTTTGATGAAATCCGTGAACAATCGATGAACAAATTGATGAGCTTTGCTGAAGAACTTCCGTTGAACGAACGAGAGCTTGCTGAAGAACTTCCATTAAAGAATTTTCAGGAAACAATTTTGTTTAATATTTTTGAGAGATAGTGTGTAATTGGGCTATTGTATGATTTAATATTTTAGTGAGAGAAAGTATTTTGGGCTAAATAAAAAGATTTGGAGTGACCCCTAAATTTTCAGCCCAATGAATAATAGGAAGTTAGTCCATATAATGAAGGATTAATGAAGGAATTTGGTGAGGCCGGCCGCCTCGCCATAATTAACGGCCTCACCGGATTCGGCCTCTATATATATGTGTGTGTGTGTGTGTGTGTGTGTGTGTGTGTGTGTGTGTGTGTGTGTGTGTGTGTGTGTGTGTGTGTGTGTGTGTGTGTGTGTGTGTGTGTGTGTGTGTGTGTGTGTGTGTGTGTGTGTGTGTGTGTGTTTGTGTGTATATATGTATCTATATATGTATATATATGTATATATATATGTATATATGTATAGAATTGGGATCCTGTGAGAACCACCAATATAATGAGAACCGTGAGAACTCCGCTTTATGGATTTTTTTACTAAAAAATAACAACATATTTGGATTCGGCATAGAATTTTATGGCTAGATAACATATTTTTTGGTCCAAAACGTATAAATTATTGACGGAAATCGACACGAGAAACATTTTATTAATTTTCATGCACCTACTACTCATTTTTATGTATCTAACATTTTTCATGCACCTAGAACTCATTTTCGTGCACCTAGAGCCTGATATTTTCATGCACCTAGTAATCATTTTCATGCACGTAATAATTTTCATGCACCTAATATTCGTTTTCGTGCATCTATAGCCATTTTAGTATACCTAATTGTATTTTTGTACATTAAATTTATATTTTGTTAATAAAATCAATAAATTTTGTATAAATATATTAAAAATGTGTTTGAATAAACTAAACAAAGGGTAAATGATCCATCAAAACTTTCGGAACAAGATTCGATGATGATTTAGTAAGGGTTCTCACGGTTCTCATTATGTTAGTGGTTCTCACTAGGATCGACCTATATATATATATATATATATATATATATATATATATATATATATATATATATATATATATATATATATATATATATATATATATATATATATATATGAGTTTGGGTTGTATTGGAAATGGTAAAATAAGATAAATGAATTGAAACCGGTATAATAATAAGACCAAATGATAACAGTTCTATGTTAAGCCATTATCATATTACATATATCAACAACGGTTATTTTAAAGCCGTTGTCATATTACACCAATAAACAACGGTTTTTCTTAAAACCGTTGTAAACACAGATCCAATGTGAAAACTGGAAAGTTTGTGATTTTACCAATGCCATGCCCTATTATTATTTGTTGTTTTACCATTATTCACCTCATGCATGCATGCACAATTACAACGGGTCTTATTAGAACCGTGTTAGATTATGCAACTCTAAAAATAAATGAAATTTGAAAGATATTAATAATAGAATGACTGATGGTGAACAAGTCATCTTTTCCGTCATCGTCGTCATTAATCTTTATAGCTTAAAAAAGGTAATCTTATTTTCATAGCTACTAGCTTATATATGGTCGTACTTGGATGATTGATGGTGAAAGTGGTGATCCCATTTATAATGATGGAATTGCTGAATTTTACAATTTTGTTAGTGAAAATTTCATCTCCACTCATCAATCCCCTGCCCTTGTAATAGATGTGGTAATATTAGGGTTTTGCCTATCCCAGATGTCAAAATACACTTAGAAAAGAATAGTTTCAGTAGAGATTATAGGAGTTGGATTGTTCTTGGAGAATTAGACGATGAGGATGGGGAATCTGATGTTGATGTAAATAATCATACACCTGAAGCTGCTGGTTTAGATATAGGGAATGGGGGGATATGATGTGTATGTAAATAATCGTTCACCTACACCTGAAGTTGTTTTAGATGAGAAGTTTGCTCAAGATGATGGATTCGATGATTTTGAAGCTACCGGTAATGGGGAAATAAATGCTGATGATTTCATTGAGAAGTTGAGTCAATCTGAAATGCCTTTATTTACTGGTTGTAAGAAGTATACCAAATTGTCCGCGGTGGTAAAGTTATATAAATTGAAGGGGTCAAATGGGTGGAGTGATAAGAGTTTTATCGATTTTCTAGCTTTGCTATGTGACATGCTTCCTGAAGGTAATGTTCTTCCGAGTTGGACATATGAGGCTAAAAAAATGATTAGAGAATTATGCTTGGAATATGAGAAAATACATGCTTGTCCCAATGACTTAATATTGTATAGTAAAGATTATGAGAAATTATCAAATTGTCCGCGCTGTTCTGTATGGCGTTATAAGATTAAGGAAGGGATTCCAGCAATGGTGTTGTGGTATTTTCCAATAATACCAAGATTCAAAAGGATTTATTTGAATGAAGAAGATGCAAGAATGTTGACTTGGCATAGTAGTGGAAGGATTGAAGATGGAAAGTTAAGACACCCGGCGGATGGTCAACAGTGGAATGATTTTGACGCTAAATATCCTGACTTCGCCAAAGAAGCAAGGAACTTCCGTCTAGCACTCTCCACAGATGTAATAAACCCTCATGGAAACATGAGTACCTAACACATTATTTGGCCAGTGGTGTTGGCCATCTATAATTTGCCCACATGGGTTTGCATGAAACGGAAGTATATCTGATGTTGTCTTTGTTGATGTCTGGCCCTCGACAACCTGGAAATGACATAGATGTGTATTTGGAATCACTTCTAGATGATCATAAGATTCTGTGGGAAAGAGGGATACCAATGTTTGATGGTTATAAGAAGGAAAGTTTCAATCTAAGAGCTATGTTATTGTGTACAATAACTGACTTTCCGGCATACGACGATCTTTCTGGACATACTGTACATGGGAAAGAGGCTTGCCTATTGTGTGTGTGTTGGGGGGGGGGGGGTTGAATCAGAATATTTAAAGCATTCTCGTAAGCATGTGTACACGGGAAATCGTTGATGGTTATTCCCTGATCATCATTATCGTAAGCTTTAAAAGGCGTTTAATAGGTGTCCTGAGCAGCATGGGAGTCCTCAGATTTTGACTGGTCATCAAGGGTATGAGAAAGTGAAAGATATTGAGATAACGTATGCGAACAGGGACCTAAGTTGTCTACTCGTGGTTATAAAGAAAATCTATATTTTTTTACCAATTCCGTACTGGCATGACCTCCCGGTTAGACGTTGCCTAGATTTTATGTACATTGAAAAGAACGTTTGTGATAATATAATCAATAATCTGCTGAATGTTCCGGGTAGGACAAAAGACAACAAGGCAGCTAGGGATGATATGGTTGAGATGGGTATTAGGCCCGAGCTGGCAGCTAAAACAAAAGAAAATAAGACATTATTGCCGCCGGCAGCTCATAGTCTTTCAAAAAAGGAGAAAAAAGAGTTTTGAGAATGCTTGCATGGTATTAAGGTGCTAGAGGGCTATTCGTCTAATATTAGAAGCCTTGTTTCGGTGCAGGACCTAAAAATTACTGTTTTAAAGTCACATGACTGTCATACATTGATGCAAACTACTAGTTGTGGCCGTTCATTCCATTCTACCTCCAAAGGTTCGACATGCTATAAATAGATTTTGCTATTTCTTCAAATCAATCAATAGTAAAGTCATTGATCCCGATGAAGCGGAAAATTTGCAGGACATCCTCGTCACCAGTCTTTGTCAGTTTGAAATGTATTTTCCTCCCTCATTTTTCACTATCATGGTTCATTTGACTGTCCACCTAGTCCGGGAGGTTTTGTATCTTGGGCTGGTGTATTTGAGATATCAGTACCCATTCGAACAATTAATGAAAGTTTACAAGGATTACACATCTTATAGGTATCGTCCAGAGGGGTGTATTGATGAGCGAGCAATTATCGATGAAGCTCTTTCGTATTGTTACGCGTACCTCTCTTTGGATGAGTTAATTGGAGCTCCTACGAATTGTCATAGTCACTAGATGAATGGAAAAGGTGTAAGGGGTCGTGTTTCTATGGATATGTCACCTGACATGCGACATACATCTCATAAATACGTTCTTTTTAACGATGATTATGTCCAGCCTTACAGTATGGAACACCAGCGTTACCTTAGGGTAAAACACCCTCATAAGAACAAAAGGTGGTATGAAAATGAGCATAACAAGCAATTTAGTGACTGGTTTAAGGATACTATTTAGATGATGACAACGCAATTGATTATTGCTCACCCAGGCTACGACATCTCGCTTTCGGTCCTGATGCTCGTGCAACTTTTTATAGCGAGTATGCGATCAATGGGTACACTTTCTACACCCGCATTCAAGATGAGGCGAGCACGCAAAATAGTGGAATTTGCGTAGATTCTGAGGCAATATACTTTGCTAGTTCAAAAGATAAAAATCTTATTTTGGGTACAAGCAATATTATGGAGTTATTAAAGAGATATTGGTTTTAGACTACATGGATTTTGAGATATCTCAATTTCGATGCAAGTGGGTTGACAACAACAATGGTGTTAGAAAGGATGATTTAGGATTCACATTAGTAAATTTTGAGAAGTTTGGAAACAAGGACGATCTTTTTATATTAGCGTCAGAAGCAAAACAAGTGTTTTATGTTACAGATCCTATGAATAAGAAGTGGTCAGTTGTTCTATCTTGACATCGCCGTATTCCTGATGATGAAGACGTCAAATTTGAAGGACTTGATCACAGTGTTATATCGCAATTTGGTAATGATGTTGAAAATGTTAACATTCCAAACATGTATACACGAGATGATCATGATGAGGTATTTGGGTTAATGAAGAGACTAGCAAATCCAAAAAACGTTCCAGGCAGCCGTGAAAATATCAGCAATCCAAACAAGATATTTTACGTCATGTGTAATAATTGTCTTGCTGTTATATATCAAACTGCTGTTGTAAACTTTTTCTGCTGTTGCAGCAGCGGGTTAGGGAAAAATCGTACCAAATGATGATTTATTTCTTGGCAGTAAAATCAAACAAAATGAAATATAAAATACAACGGTTATACCTAAACCGTTGTTCAGGACGTATGCAGTTATAACGCTTCAGGTCGTTGTTATCTATATAAAAATGATGCTTTATTTCTTGGCGGTAAAATCAAACAAAATGAAAAGATTTAAGGCAGCGGTTATTTCTAACCCATTGTAGATAATACTAATCAATAACAGTTTATTACAAAACCGTTGTCTAATTGGAAACAAAGTATAATGGTTTTTCTTATACCGTGTTTATTACTTTCCATTAAACAAGGTCTTGCAAGTGTTGTATTTTTCACACATATATACTCTGATCTTCCCCTCCCCCACATAAAATCCTCAAACACTGAGCTTCCCATCAACCACCAGCCTACTCCATCGTCGTGGCAGTCATCATCGTCATTGCTATTGCCGCCGCCAGATCAACCCGGATTCTCCTCTTTAAAGAAGTAATAAACCCTCCTCTCTAGGGATTTGTTTGTTATTATAAGTATGCATTCTTATTATATGTTTATTGATTTCTGCTTTAGATATGGTCGAAAAGCGAAAAAGAAACGATGGAAATGCGTCAGGCGACGACTCAGGTGATGAGAATAATTTTCATCACACTACGGGTCGAATGCGCCACGGGTTTCCCTAGAAGCAATAAATTCAAAGATACCTAATCCTTTACAATGGGATAAAGATACGGGGTTGCCATATGGTGTGAATATCGGGTATTTTGCGAGTTGGATTGGTTGTTTTGTAAGACAGTATGTGCCTCTCGGTACGCCGCGTATCAATGAACTGAGTAAAATACGGAACATCATGCTAATAAACAGAATAAAGGTATGTATATATAATAATAAATGCTTTAGTTGAAATAAAGTAACTACTTGATATGTGTATTAGCCGAAACAAACCAACTATGCTCATCATATATGAAGTTAGCTTATGTTGTCCGCGAAGAGTATGATAAGTACCTTAAAAAAAAGACAGGGGAATCCCTCAGATCTTGGAAGTTAAAGATTGCTGAGAACCACTTGTTCAATAAGGAAATCGGGGAGATGAACAAGAAACCACCAACAAAGAAGTATCCGTATGTCAGTCAAGACCATTGGGATAGCTATATCGCTTATAGGCAATCTAACAAGTTTAAGGTAACTTCATAACTACAGAAGTATACTTAGTTTAGTGTTTGGTCATTCTTACGTTTCTCGATACAATTTATTTGATGAAGGCTATGATTGAGAGGAACAAGGCGAACATTTCAAAGAAAATGACCGTCTTTTACGGCTCCCGAGGTGGTTATAGATTGATTAAGACGAAACTTGTAAGTACATAATTCTTATATTATTAAACTATTATTAGGTATTTTAGTCGGGTGTTATATATGTTCGTAGTAATCTTACATATTTTGAGAGGATATCAATGTGATGAATGAATTGAAGGCAAAGCTTGAAAAATTCAATCGTTACGACGCTTGGGATGAAGGTCACACTCCTAAGAATGGAAAGACGGAAACTGAATATGATAAGGACATAAAAGAGAAAATTGTAAGTTTTACTTAATATTTCACTCCTACCACTGGTGGTCGGAGTTATATAATTGTGAGTTTAAATAAAATTTAGTTGCTTAATGGTTATTTTGTGTATGTAGAGGATCTGTGAGAATGAGGTAGAGGAAGAAAAATGGAAGCCTCAAGGACGTGATGACATTCTTGCTAGGGCAATCGGTAAAGCAGAGCATCCAGGTCGTGTGAGAGGGGTATCGACGCATGTTGGTATCACTAAGTATTTTGGGAAAACTACTCGAAGTGGTGATGATTCCAAGAAGGTAATCTATAAATACTGTATTTGATTCAACATAATTTATAATTATATACGCTGACATTAATTTCTACTACACAGCTATAGAACATGGCCAGGTTTATGCTGTGAATGGTGGAAACTGGGGAAAAGCCATCAGAAGAAGAGTTGGATATGGTTCAAGAAGTCATATAGGAAGTAGAGGAGGAGGAGGAGGAGGAGGAGGAGGAGGAAAAAGAGGTAATAATATTTATGTCTTATATACAGTGTGTTATATGATTTAGAAAATCAGTACGTGTTATATGGACAAGTGTTAATGTACAGAAGGAAGCCGGGGAGGACATGGCAAGGGAGAATAAAATGGCAAAAGAGACTAAGGTGGGAGCCGAGGATTGATATCATGCAGTTGAAGAGGAAGAGGAAGCCATGAAGGCCGTGACACAAGATGAGGTAGTTGATGATAAGACGTTCTTCTCAACACCGAAAAAGGTAATAGCTGCTAGTTTATAATTATTCATATCATACATGTTTTTTACTTATAAAATTTATTAAAGGTAGTGCATGTATGTATACTAATTGATTAAAGCTGTTCTGAAGGGCGATTGCAAGGTGGCTTGTCGTCTGTTCTACTTACAGAGGAAACAGAAAGTTGTCGTTGCCAGAGGATACGTGTTCGCTTACGACCAGCTTCAAGAAGTTAAGGTTCATGGTATACCCCTTTGTGACAAATGCAGGAAAGTGGAAGTGTCCCAATTATATAAAGACGAGTATGGAGAAGTAAAAGTACCATTTCCTAATGAGGAGGTCACTTATTTGAAAGAAGCCCTAAGTTCTTATGTGCAATGGCCTGACAACCTCGTCAATGTTGTCATCCCCGAGGTACCTATATGCAGACGTTAATTATTACTTGTTCTTTAAATATATTAGGGTACGAATATTAACATATCGTAAGTACTTTAATCTTTACATTTGCAGAAGTTAAGAAAAGCCATAGCGGCAGCTAAAGCTATTACTACTACGTCAACGGACAAAGTCACCGAAAGGACTACGTCTTCCCCGAAAAAAAACCACACGACATACAATATAAGCCAGCTACTTTTGTTGCAGTCAAGCATGCTTATGATTCTTATTATAAATCGTGTGCATATTAGAAAAAAATGAAAACTACTTCGCTGAAGGCTTTGCACAACCTGGCTGTAAAGTAGTCACCTAGAAGGGATGTAGTCATGATTAACATTGAAGAGGAAATTATGGGCGCAGCTGATATAGCTGTACTTGACCCGAAGCAACTGATGGAATTTGTCGACCTTTACAATTTAGATGTTGTTCACATTTTGATTTGGATGAAGTAAGTTTTATTAATAAAACTATTTAGTCATTTCCATTTACGAATAATAATGTTTGTTTAAATTATCGACTACAATAACATTTTTTGTTCCATGTGGCGTAATAGATACCTGAATAATCAGATCGTTGAGTGGAAGTTCCCAATTTACGCCTACGGTCTTGAGTCCTAAGGCGTTCTCTGTGCAAAGAATTTCATACGAAGAACAAATCAATAGTATCGCTCGTCGGTTGATGTCATCCAAAAAACTATGGCTTGCCCCCTACAATGAGAATATGTATGTATAGTACGTGATTATTGTAATGAATCACGATTCTATAATTTTATTATTAACATGCTTACATGCGTGCAAATGAACTAACAGTTCAATGTCCCAAATTGAATAGGAAGCATTGGGTGCTAATGGCAATCCAAGTGGAAACAAAAACAGTGTACTGGATTGACGCTCGCGAAGGCAAACCCTCTGACAGTATAGTAAAGATGATAACTGAGTAAGTTTACATCCTTCAATAATTTCATTTGGTATTGTACGACTTGAGCCATATATATGCAAATAATAATGGCATGTGTGTATATTTATGAATTAGTGTTTTTGAAGCAAAAAGAAGATTATGTCCACTTGGGAATTATGAAAGAAACACCGATCTCAATTTTATCACGCCATTAGTAAGTGTATTCTTAATAATTACTCGTATCATTTAATTTATGTTTATGCGAGAGGTTGATTATCTAATTCTGTTGATTTTTGTGTGATTTATATAATAGTCTCCTAAAACACCAGACGACAAACAATGCGCCTTTTACGTTTGTCAATCCATGTGGGAGGTTATCAACGAAAATTATTCTAGTGTGATTTAAAAATTATTTCAGACGTAAATTGAGATTAATTCTGTATACTTCCATGTATCCTGTCTATTTTGATTATGTATATTTTGAATTATAGTTTCCACTAATACTCAACAAAGCCCCAGACTATTTGCCAGAGGATATCACCCAGTTGAGAAATATGTGGGCCAATTATGTTGTTTCATTATCGGAGTCTCAGTAGTTTGCTCATGCTTTATGTACGTGTATATATAGAGCCGTTGTGTATTGGCTTCTTTTGTTTTTTTGAGGAAGTTGTGTATTGGATTTTGATCATCCTGCTTGTACTATTTTTAAACTGGGTTAAATTGATCATGGGGTTTAATATTTTAATGCAGGATTGAATTTTTGCAGTGCACAGCTGCAAGAATGCTATTCTTCAGCAGCTGCTGAAAAAATAGTATTTTAGCAGCTGCTAGAACAAGATAAAACAATTTTTTTTAAAAAAAATAATTAAAAACGATAACGGTTAAAAACAACCCGTTGTAAACAATTATTTGACATCGGTTTTATTTAGATAAATAACCGTTGACATATTTTTCCTCCCATTCAAACCGCCAAAAATATAAGATAACGAACGATAACCGTTGTCGAATTCAAAACTTTTACAACGGTTTATCTAAACAGAACCGCTGTCAAAGTTTCATCAATAAAAATAGATAACGGTTACATACCGTTGTCAATAGATAAATATACTAACGGTTTTGCATGCAATAAAGCCGTTGTTAAATTTTGACATTCAATTAAATAAGATAACAAAATGAACCGTTATCGTACATAATATTTGACAACGGTTTTGGTACCACTAAACCGTTGTCAATAGTAAACTATTGAAGGAAAAGTAGATCTATATACTTAACATACTCATATATGTTTTATTTTAATTTGTCATAAAATTAATTAAATGATCTTATGCATGCAAACTATAAACAAAATAAGAGAAGAATCTTCCATCCTTACATTGGATTTTCGGTTTTAAGGCACAAGAGAGATCTCCTTCTCTCTTGTTCTTGAGCTTTCCTTTTGGATGAACAAAGACCCAAGTATAGGATCTCTCCCAATGATTTATACCCAAAGCTCACTCTTAATTAAAATTAATATTATAAATACTAGTACAATATTAATTTTTGTAGAAAAATTGACCCAAAATAATTTGGTTTTTGACTCCTAAAACCGGGTAGGAAAAAGAAAAGAGGAAGGTAAAATATTTTTATCTCTCTAAAAATATTTTGGTGAATGAATGAATAATTTAGAACAACAATTACATTATTGTGTATATGGGTAAAAAGATGAGAAAAACCCATGGTTTTTCTTCTCTTAAAAACCGGGTGGATGGGGAAGGGAAAGAGCCAATGCATGCTTGAGTTGTTCTTCACAATGAGCAATAGGTATGCATGGCTAGACAATTAGGGCAATCATCATGTTCTCCACTAATTTAAACAACACAATATTAGCCTAATTCTTCCCTTAATTTCGGCACACATAGATAATATGGACTCCATATTATCTTTGTCAAAATGTCAATTTGTCTTATGTCACATGTCATATGTAACATAAATTTGTTATGTATTTTTAACATATTAAAAATCAACGTATTAAAAATACGTCATATACAAAAATTGACTTTAGTAATTCATAATTACTTGTACCAAAATATTTTACCAATTATAAATCACAACAAATTGTATTTATAATAATTCATTCAATTTTAATTGTTTCTTCAAACAATAATTTCATCTGAGTAATAATACAATTCGATTACTCAGACCGTATCTCATTTAATCAAATTCCAATGTGATACGTAAATTTTACTTCCAAAATTGTCCGTCAATTTTCAAGAAATTTAATTAACTCGTAACGTTGTACGATTAATTTAATGATCAATTAAGAGTGTTGCCCTATAGGTATGACCTAGGGATCAACTGATCACCACCGTCGCACGACAGTATTGTCAAACTCTAGTCAGCCAATCATTACCGATATATGTTGATCAGTTGACAGTAAAAATTACTTCCCAATTGTATTCTTTATAATGAGACTTAAACATGTGATCATCATGATCAACAGTCGTGATCGCATTATTGTCGGAGGACACATATTCCAACAATCTCCCACTTGTCCTCGACATGTGTGCGTCACCAATTCTCTTGTCCTATTACTATCTCCCACTCAATACAAGGTGTCTTTCAGGTCGTACTTGCAAGTGATCATATCAAGAGTGGTTTCCTCGATCTGGAGAATAACTGATAGACCAGATTTATCCACCATGGATATATTCCGAGCGTGGCCACGCATTTCCAGTTCATTACTCCTCGAGTGGCCCTGAGATATTGTTATAACCCTGACTAGAGGTGGACAATTCCTATCGCACTCATTCCCTTCGACTAGCCACAACCATCATAACCCAAAATATGCTCATTTGACCCCATTTACGAAGGTCGTAGTAACACAAATCAAAGTTAATCTGAAATTGTGCCATCTTAGACGAATAGTCTTTAGTCAAAAGAATCGACTCATTTGAATACTATAGCAGCTCTCGCCACGACCAGGCTATATAAATTTGCCAGAACTCTATAAGCGGTCATTAGGCCCGACAAAAGTTCCTAATGATGCCTTATGTGATCGACTAGTCATTCTCATATGACTCTATGGCACTTGAACTTGCCATCAATCGCATCACACTCTAGTCACTTCGAGACGTGACCTCATGCAAGTGACTATGGGCAAATACAATGTTAATCCATGTTCACTTTAACGGGGTTCAATTGTCTCTACAACCCGTTTGGATATAACAATGTATAAGGTGAGTTAATAATAACTCAAACGACAAATGTCGACATCACACTCGGGTAGTCAATACCATATTACAACCTTGTGTTGCAAATCGTAAGTGTATAAACACTTGTTGATTGCAATAGAAGTTTAACATGTCATGTGTCCATGTGTTCAAACTTCTTATAATCGCATTTTCCTTTATGTTCATGTTATCTTCTCATAGCATGGACCTTACCAAGTACACATCAAGGTTCCCGACCTCGGTTTTGGTTCTTTATCTTGAAAGAACTTCCTTATCGATTATCACATAACGAACGAATTTGTGGTGAATGATATAACTTGTACTGATCAAGTACTCCATCCACACACAATGCACTAGGTACATGTTTTGTAGAGTCTTGCAACAATTTGTCAAGATGATTAGCCTAGCACTTCATACAAGTCCTAGCATAGTTAGGAAAGATTAGTTTTGAGTAACTTCTTATTCAACTAAGTATCTTTCCAAAAATTCTTATTTCTCCTTTTGACTTGAAAAGTTTAGGATTTTCATAAATCTTTACGTGTGTTCGGACTTTCTATAATATGTGCAACCTCTTAACACATAATAGAGTATTCTGTCAAACACTAAAATCGTTCATCGGATTCTCCACGAGAATTCATGACGTTTCTTGTATGGCTTGCCAATGAATCATCATGCTTTCATGCAAATGATTCACTATTGGACAGGTGCATGATTATTCTAATGGCGGAAACATTAGTTACTAATAATCATGAGATCAACCGTTTATAGGTTAAATGAACGACCATGACTGCTAATGGCAATTCCATTTTCATCTACATGAATAACCTATGTGTATGTTGATATGATGTGTATCTCTTAATACTAATCCAATATCTCATGATGTAGTTGGATTCATCATGGTCCATTTTCATCCAGAATTGAAAAATCAAATGCTTCTTTATGAAAGAAGGTATTAGCTCGTCATTCTTCAATGAGTGATGAGTTGTAAACATTCAAAGGATGATAGCTCCCACTAAATTCCATGTCTTCACATGATAATTTCTACACTCCCACTTAATTCCACATGTTTCGAAATTGATTACTTAATCGAAAACATTTCAAAATTGGAATGTATGATGCTTTGCAAAGTTATTAAGATGAAGCCATATATGTTCCCATCATATCCTTTCAAAATTCCTGTTTCGAAGAGGTCTCATCTTAACCTTATGAAAAGAGATTTCAATCTCTAACTCGAACATGTCATAATGATTCGTAGCAATGTCATTGTTTAAATATAAATAATATCTAATACACGTCCTTCAAAATATCCCTTTTAGAAGGAGGTTTAACCAATTCATTTTCATAATGAGGTTAAGTAATGACATCTGCGTGGTTTAAAACTTTGGCTATTGAAGATATCGGTATATCAATCTTTGCAACCTCTAGTCATAAATATCGCTTATCACTAGGATGTTACGTTGATTCATTTAGGCTCTTAAGTAAATATCAAGGTTGAAACTATTGGTCAAAATTTTCATAAACTAGTCAAAACTCTTGTTAAGACTTTACATTAGTCATTTTTCTTCCAAAACTTTCTTTTGGTCTCCTCGTGTAGTTATCTTGAGAACATACTCTTATGATTACTTCACTTGGTCTCTATAGTCATATAGAACTTACTTGAGACCATAGATCTCATCTATTGGGTATACTATGTGAATAGATATACCCTTCATTCAAATCATTCTACCTTGCGTAGATCTCATTTACACAAGTACACAATATATCTTGCCTCGTGTGTTGTGTCCTCATTTTTCTCCCACTCTATCTTTAGAATAAATACACTAGAGATTCAAAGATAGCATATGAGACACAAATAATGAATTTGAAGTATAAGGAGAACTATCTCATAGGTTGACTAATAGTTTTAGATTTCGTAAGTGTACTTGGTGATTGACATTCTTTTGATAGAGTTCATAGACTCAAGATCACTTTATAAATGATCATACACAAGCCTTAAGCATGTGGACATATAATGAAACCCATCATTATATTTGTCTATTAGATCACTTTAAGTTATATGTTTCTAAGAGTAAGCATTTAAACACGAATTTTAGAACAAAGGATAAAATGATAAAACGGGTGACTTGGGTTGCAAACCAAGTCACCATTATCCAAAATACAACCAATTATCCAAAATACCTTTCCATGTCAAACACGGAAACTTAAGGTTCTAAAAATCCAAAACATAATTTAAATAAGACAATGAAAAGCGAAGCTCCATGAAAGCTATTCCTAGCTACTTGAGGGTTTCTTAAGCTTGCTTTTCTTTTCCTTTGTCTTTGCTTGGTGGAGGCCCTATTTACAATAAAGAGGGAGATACATTATCACAACTTTGTATCACAATACCATAGTTGAATTAGAAACATAAAAGAAAGGATAGTCATTTACCTACTGGAGTAATCTTTCCAGCCTTAATATCACCAAGGTATTTGGAACAATTTCTTTTCCAATGTCCCATACCATTACAATAATGGCATTTATCAAGAGGACCCTTCTTGATTTTCGAAGTGCTAGCTTCACAAGTCCTAGCTTTGGTGAAAGTGGGAGCGTGCTTCTTACCCTTCCTCCCATTCTTCTTGAACTTCCCCTTACTCTTAGTGCTTATGGTAAGCACATCCTTTGGAGGGTTCACATTTAACCCCATGTCCCTCTCGGCTTGCACAAGTAACTTGTGCAATTCTTCAAGAGACACATCCTTGTCTTGCATGTTAAAATTCACCTGGAATTGAACATATGCTTTGACTTTGGACAAGGAGTGTAGAATCCTATCTACAATGAGTTCTATAGGGATTTCAACTTTTTGAATCATCAAGGTCTCAACTAGCTCCATAAGTTTGAGCACATGAGGGCTAACCTTTTGGCCCTCTTTGAAGTCGAGATCAAAGAATGCCGCGGCCGCCTCATATTGGACGATCCGCGGAGTTTGTGAAAACATTGTCACAAGCTTGGAGTAAATCTCATTAGCGTTGCCCATTTTAAAGGCTCTCCTTTGGAGATCCGCCTCCATCGCAAATATCAAGACATTTTTCATTGCGGCGGACTCCTTTTGGTAAGCCTCATATGCTTCCCTAGTGGCGGCGGTTGACCTAGTAGTAGGTTCGGGTGGATAGGCCTCGGTAAGGTAACGAAACTTGTAGTCACCTTGGGCGGCTAATTTGAGTTGGGCATCCCAATCGGAGAAATTTGACCCATTCTTTTCAAGTTTACATCAATCCATGAAGGATCGGAGCCATGATGAATTAGCGAGAGGCGTGGCAATAGGGGTTGGTGTTGCCATTTGTTATGAGAAAAAGAAGTGGTCTACAAAACAAAATAGAAGGAGTAAAACAAATGTCGTTTTAATAATAATACTCGTAAAAATTTATAATTTAAACAAGTTTTATGCATTTTTCTAGTGACCTCTACCCAACTAGACAAATGATTCCAAGACCCAAATTCATATCGACTTAGGCCGGTAGGGTCGATTCATCCTTTATCTATATAACTCGGTGGATTAACGTTTAATCGATTCTACTTTTAGAACTCTTGGTCGATAAAATTACTCTAATGTTTATCTATAGCCCGGAACACATGCGACTACGGTCACGAATACTTCCGTTGAGCTCAATCCAAATTTCGAATAAATGTGTCCATGATCCAAATCCACATCAACAAAAGCACGGTAGGGCCGATTCATCCCTTATCAACATGAATTCGGTGGATAGACATTTATCACCCACTTCCCCTACGTAACAAGTTTTGTACCCCGGTAGGGCCGAGTGCACTCCCTCGCGAAATAGGTTTTCATGGTTTCTACTATTTGGTAAGGCTATGTCTCAATTGATTATTTTAGCGAGAGGTCATGTCAATTTATTATCTATCACGTTTTAAGTGAACTAAAGTGGTGAACTACGATAATTCTAATTGACACGGTCGATAAACTCGATGAAGATGAAGATGCATGTTTTAGTTATGGCGATTTAGCGATGCATGTGACATATAAATAAAATGCAAAACATAAAAATAAATCCTAGTATGGCCTTCCTAAAATAGAAAAACTATTTAACTATTACATATTCGAAAACCAACTCCATTGGTCCCTTGAACTTCGGTTGTGGCACGCATCTCGAGGTAACACCGTCTTTATGTATCGCCATCTTGAAGAAATCCGTCTTTGGGAACTCCGAAATGAATAAAATTACATAATAAATTACATAATTTCCTATTATACATTTGTAACTAAAATAAAATAAATCTATTAAATTACAAAACGGTGATACGAGATCACAATAAAATTACAACCGAATCGATATTCCCATACATTTCGGGAAATACCAATTAAAAACTAAGGCCATACTAAGTAAAAATTACATAATTCAAAAATTACATAAATTAAAATTATGACAATCATAAAGAAAATGCAGCATTATAATATGTATGAACATGCCCAATTTTATGCTAAATCGCCTTTAATTAGCCAATATTGTATATTACTCGGTTTTTACGGATTTGCGTGATTTCAACATTTTATAATCACAAAATTACATAAATTCATATTTATGCATAAGTTAATTACCCTAACCTCTTAGGACTCAAAATTAAGTCTTCACTAATTGTTTGACCATAATTAACTCATATTTCTAAAATTTGTTCATTAATGGACTTAAAATTATAAAAATAAGCTATAAAATTCAAATAAATCACAAAAATTTCAAATAAATTTGAAATTTGAAATTTAAACTCATGAACATTTTGGAAAAATACCATGACACTCATAATGTTCAAAAACCTAGATTAAAAATTTCGAATTTTATCCGGAAAAACAATGTTGCGGTTTATCGGTTTTAACTAAAATAATTATAAAAACATGTGAAAAATTATATACATCAACTTTTCAATTTTAGATCTGAAAAATATAATAAAATGCAACATATAATGTTTTTCCTTAGTCATAGAGTATGTTTTATCAATATTTCACTAATAAAGTCATTATTCATGCTATTTTTCTTCAAAAATCCATAAATCATGCAAAACGACTTCACTATAGCCTATTATTTTACACACATCTTTTAAAATTGCATGTGACAACATACTAAATTTCTATGACCAGATTTGAAATTTATCTCATATTAACCTATTTTTCACCTAAATCCGAATTTAATAATGAAAAATCCATTTTTCGAGCATAAGAAGTCCAAAAATTATGAAAATTTACAGGTTATCTCAAAATAATATATGTGACAACATATCCAAAAATCACTAGAAAATTCGAAGTATAGCTAATTTTAGACCAAAAATGACATTTTAACTCATAAAATCATATTTTAATGCCATTATTGTATAATATGAACAATAAAAATCCATAAATTAACCAAAATATCCTAAAAACATTTTAGGACCAGAAATTTTAACATGAATAAATTAATTTCGTGATATATCATAATAACACAAATTATACAAGTTTTATATGTTAATCTTTATAACTCGAAAAAACTTTTAACCGATTTGCATGCAAACAACCATGGCTCTTGATACCGATTGAAGGAAAAGTAGATCTATATACTTAACAAACTTATATATGTTTTATTTTAATTTGTCATAAAATTAATTAAATGATCTTATGCATGCAAACTATAAACAAAATAAGAGAAGAATCTTCCATCCTTACATTGGATTTTCGGTTTTAGGGCACAAGAGAGATCTCCTTCTCTCTTGTTCTTGAGCTTTCCTTTTGGATGAACAAAGACCCAAGTGTAGGATCTCTCCCAAGGATTTATACCCAAAGCTCACTCTTAATTAAAATTAATATTATAAATACTAGTACAATATTAATTTTTGTAGAAAAATTGACCCAAAATAATTTGGTTTTTGACTCCTAAAACCGGGTAGGAAAAAGAAAAGAGGAAGGTGAAATATTTTTATCTCTCTAAAAATATTTTGGTGAATGAATGAATAATTTAGAACAACAATTACATTATTGTGTATATGGGTAAAAAGATGAGAAAAACCCATGGTTTTTCTTCTCTTAAAAACCGGGTGGATGGGGAAGGGAAAGGAGCCAATGCATGCTTGAGTTGTTCTTCACAATGAGCAATAGGTATGCATGGCTAGACAATTAGGGCAATCATCATGTTCTCCACTAATTTAAACAACACAATAATAGCCTAATTCTTCCCTTAATTTCGGCACACATAGATAATATGGACTCCATATTATCTTTGTCAAAATGTCAATTTGTCTTATGTCACATGTCATATGTAACATAAATTTGTTATGTATTTTTAACATATTAAAAATCAACGTATTAAAAATACGCCATATACAAAAATCGACTTTAGTAATTCATAATTACTTGTACCAAAATATTTTACCAATTATAAATCACAACAAATTGTATTTATAATAATTCATTCAATTTTAATTGTTTCTTCAAACAATAATTTCATCTGAGTAATAATACAATTCGATTACTCATATCGTATCTCATTTAATCTAATTCCAATGTGATACGTAAATTTTACTTCCAAAATCGTCCGTCAATTTTCAAGAAATTTAATTAACTCGTAACGTTATACGATTAATTAAATGATCAATTAAGAGTGTTGCCCTATATATATGACCTAGGGGATCAACTGATCACCACCGTCGCACGACAGTAATGTCAAACTCTAGTCAGCCAATCATTACCGATATATGTTGATCAGTTGACAGTAAAAATTACTTCCCAATTATATTCTTTATAATGAGACTTAAACATGTGATCATCATGATCAACAGTCGTGATCGCATTATTGTCGGAGGACACATATTCCAACAACTATGACAACGGATTTGAAACCGTTATTAATATTTAATAACATACAAAGATAAATAGTAAATAGGTGGAGTAGCCAGTAGGTTTTATAAAAAAACATACAAAAACAAGTTTAACGGAAAAGGCCCTTTTTGATCCCTGGTATGGGGACTGATCCGTCACTCCGGTCTAAACCAAAGATTGCGGATTCGGGGGTAAAGGTACAATCAGGGAAGGTGTTAGGCACCCGGATCGCCCATCAAACTGACGGCCTCTACTATTTATTTGTAATATTATATATTTGACGAAATTTATCAAAAGAATAAGAAAAACGATACAAATTATATACAAAGATAAATAAACTAGGTTATTCAATACAATAAATAGAGAAAATAAATAAAAGAATTAAAGAAAAAGAAAGAGTAAAGAAAAACTTATTTGAACCCGGTACCCTCAGGCCTATGTGGATGTTGACTATTAATGAATTTCGACTTTGTCGTAAATTAATGGCTCTTATGCGCTTATATGAAAATTGGGACAATTTTATTGTATCTGAGTGGTTTTTGATTGATCTAAAATTGAGATAGTATATTTGAGATGGTGTACATATATGAGAGTAGAGCTTTTGGGACCGACTGTGTATATGAATGTTGGTATTTGTATCTCGGGTCTGTATCCTCTGGAATATTTGTTGTCCATCCTCCGTCTGTATATTTTTGTGAGCCCCTCTTTTTGATATGATAAGAGCGGTATTTATAGCAAATTGGAGTTAGACTTTGTCGTGGTCTAGGATTACACGAGTTGTACTTATACCAATATAGACCTGGCAAAAGTATACCGAACCCGAAAAACCGATCGAAAATACCTGAATCGACACCTGACCGTACATCCGAAAGGTATAACTGAACTTCACCCCGAAACCTGAATCGACCTGAATTGATTCAAAATCGAACTGAATTTGTAATATCCGAAATCGACCCAATATCGAATGAACCTGAACCGTTTCAACCTGAATTGTTTTAATCCGAACCGATATATACCTGAACCGATTTCAACCCGTACATTGATGACTGAAACTCAACATTCAAACCCGAAATGACCCGAATGTAACTAGGCGTCACATCTAAGGTGTCTTTTTGTATATGAGTGTCACCCATTTGAAATAAATGAATTATTATTATATCGTAGTTATACAAAAAAAACATTATATATTACTTTTTAAAAATAAAAATTATTTGTATTATATAAAAACAAATTATATATTACTTCTTGACATCCGATCCGATTATGACCTGACTCGAATCTCATCTGCTTTGATATTGACCCGACTCGAACCTTATTTGCTCCGATATTTACCCGACTTGAACCTGAACCGACCCGAAATATCTACAACCGATTAAAAATGGAAACTGAATCCAACCTGAGTTAAACCGAACTGAAATCGAAAAAAAAGATAAACCGAAATAACCCGATCCAAAAGAACCCGAACCGAAACTGATCCGATTGACCCGTTTGCCACCTCTAATACCATACATACATGGTTGACTATTTGGATGTAATTTGCACCCTGTCTTGATAGAAGAATACGTACAAATTTTCTCTCTTTGATATTGGCGTGTTGCTCTATACTAGGACTTCGATATGATCTCTAACAACTTATTCCATGCTGCCGTATAGTATTTGGTCATCAACTGAAGTGATTAGCAATTGTTTTTGAATTGGTTTTTGCATAGAGGTCGTGGGCTTAAAATACAATTATTTCTCATGACGATTTTATTGATTTTGGGCCAATGACAAATTTTCCATATTACCTTATAAAAATGTAGCTTTTGGATTTTATAAAATGGTTAATAATATAAAATGGATCAAAGCGGTTTGAATGGGAGTACGGGCTTTGAGGTGGTTTTATGCCATTTTGAGTAATTTCTTGGGAAATAAGCGTAAAGAGTCGTAAATTATAACATTGTCAATATTCATTTAGTCATTTAAATTTGAGCCTCATCATCGGGTACCCTTAAAGCTAGGTAGACATTTTGAGGTGTCTACAAACGGTTTCTTAAAAGTATACCCGTTGCCATAAACATATTTAACAACAGTTTTATAACGGTTTTAGAGTTGTGATAACAGTATTATAGATCCGTTATTGATGTTATATAACGTTCGCGTGTTTGTACATTCGTGGTATATATTTAACAACCGTAGTTGCAATAACGGTTCCGTGTTTTTATTTAAAAACGGTAATTACATTATGTGACCGTTATTGATGGACTTATTTGGCGTAATGTAATGGAAAAGGAAAGGAATTGAATTCCCTTTGATTTTAATCCATGTTTGTTTTGATAATGTTAAGGAAAAGTTAATAATAGCCCACTAAAGTCAACCACCATCAACACTCACAACTCCACTAGCAAGAACACTAACGCCACAGCCGCCCAACACCAACACCAACACCAACCTCCATATCTGCCACTATCATCGGCACCCCTAAGAACGTTTGTCGCCACACGAGTAGAGTCGTGCGACCGGCGAGTTAGGCCCGTTGCCGGCGAGTCCCGCTTCCCTCTCCCACCCTTCGGAAGTTTTACCCAACCCACATAACCACCACCCAAAAACCCACGAAATCAGCCCCAAAACTCAAAAACCCCTCCCCTTTCATTTTTCGGGTTTTGGGGGCTGATTTCGTGTGTTTTTCGGTGCTGGTTATATGGGTTGGGTAGAATTTTCGAGGAGGGGGGGGGGGGGGAGAAGGCTCAGTGAGGTTGTAACGGTGGGGGATGAGGCAGGGTGGCTAATGATACACTTTCGACGAGGGCAATAAGGGTGATGGACATGGTTGCAATGACGGTGGTGGTTCATGACAATGATGTTTATGGTAGATTCCTAAATGAGGTAGGAAAATGGAATCTTATACGTAATAGTAATCATAACGTAAAGTATTATTATTGTTTATAAATTGAACATACGTTAATAAAAGAAAATTGTCGTTAATATAGTTGATTAAACTTAAGACATACATAATAATAAGAAAATAAAATAAGAAAAGCCTTCAATTACAGTTGAGTTGGCCGGATGACCAATGATTGGGTTTAAACGAGTCTTAATCAACTACATAGTTAAACTACATAGTTTATAAATTTTATTATAATGGCAATGTTAATAAATTTAGATGGCCAAATCTCGGCTTATAAATCACTTGACTTTAACCCCTTCTCGCTAAGAATCTCATTTTTATATAATTGATTTTTAACTTTTTCATATTTACTTAAGACGGGCATAATTTTCTTATTATTTATTATCACGTTTTCATACACGTTTTAAAGAAAAGAATGAGAGGTACAACTTAACAGTAGAATCTGAATCTGCTGGATAAAAGTCCAGTCGAACAAGCCAAGTCGCGAGACACTAATCAATTACAATTAATAATAACACCAATTGACAAAAATTGAGAAAAATCAATATTATTACAAAAATGAGGGTTGCAAAAAATATTAAATAATAAACTAGCAATTTAACAAGAATTTTAATAATTAATAAATTATTCTAGAAAATCTTGTTTAATTTCTCTCTAAGCTACTGTGTTGACCATCTCTTATCTTCTTCTCTATAGCTTCTTTTCTCATGGCTAGGCCACGGGGCAGACCACGAGGACGCGATTCTCTCTCTAGGAGAAGTGTCATCACTGATTTACTACGATATGGACGAGAATGAGTTGGAGATTGGTGAGGTGGTAAGGACTCCACACACTGTTAATATTGTTATTGATTATGCTATTAATAAGTGTGTTCTTCGACCTAGATCTGCTGCTATTGCTCCCAATAGCAGCAGATCCTGACGAAATTAGTAGTCACTACGATTCGTCACGAAAAACGCAATCCTGACGAATTTTCCGTCAGTAATCGGATTGCTGACGGAAAACTGACTACTAATTCGCTAAAGATGTTTTCTGGATTTGGCAGAAAGTCAAAATAAATTTGACTTTTAGAAAAATACTTTTCTGAGGGAAATTCCGTCATAAATTGGCTCTTTTTTTTAAAAAAAAAAAAAATTCTTCCTTCCAAATATGGCTCACATCAGCCAAGTTCAAAAATATATACACATGTTTTTTCATCAGGTTAAATATTCGCAATACTTAAGACAAAGTATAACAAATTAAGATCTAATTCAAAATTGCACAATCTAACACACGTAATCTGGTTGGGTTGCATTGTTTGCGACTTTGCTTGACGACCCCTGCCTTTCTTTTTCCAAGTTTGGATTGTTTGCGACATTGCTTGTCGGCCTCTGCCTTTTTTTTTCATCAGGCTACCTGAAAAATTACAAATGAAACAGATGGTTCAGCAGGCTGTGTAGACAAATCTTTCAACAGGTAATAAAATGAGCAAATCTTAAACTTTTACTACTTTCGTTAAAGAAAATCCCCTTGTTCAGACAGTCATTGTTCTAAATAATGCAAAAATTGTCGTAACAAGACTAGTAAAAGTGATGCAATTTAAACTTGGACATAATGAAGTTGAATAAGGCAAGTACCTCAGAGTATATATGAGACAGAATCCACGTCGTCTAGCACAACAAAGACTGTGTACCTGTTTAATATAAAAGTGGTAACTAGGCATCCATAATAGAGGTTTGTCCACAAAGGTTTGTGTACTTTTTAGAGGTTTGTTGACAAACTTCTCTATTGATGGGAATGAGGGTTGAGGTTCATAGATGAGAATGGTTACATATTTGTATACAGGTTTGTGGGATGACATGGCAAGTGGCGGTCCCTAAAATATACCCAACATATGAGATAAAATAATGGATAATTTGAAGTGGGTCCCTATAACATGAACCTTGAAACAGCTAATCTTGCTTGTGTTGGGCTAATCCTGTCACAAGCTTGTGACCTCTCACAAAAAGGGAGAGAGGATAAGGTGGGGCACCTCCCATGTGCTTCCCACTCACCTCTTAATGGGTATTTTGTGAGAGGAAACGGTATCTGTCACAAGCTTATGACGGA
The DNA here is from genome assembly GCF_048544455.1 of Silene latifolia. Lineage (NCBI taxonomy): Eukaryota > Viridiplantae > Streptophyta > Magnoliopsida > Caryophyllales > Caryophyllaceae > Silene > Silene latifolia. The sequence goes on along the minus strand of NC_133538.1, from coordinate 425,025,245 downwards.
TATCGTCCGTCTTCAATGAGATTTTGTGACCTTTTGTCTATTGTTATGTATGGGTTTGTTATTGGAGAGGTTTGTTAATTTGGTGATGTGTCATGTGACACACCTCTTTAGAGGTTCATCTATTGTGGATGCCTTATTTTGTAGTATAGCGACAGAAAATCCGAAAAATGATCAACATAAATCCGGGAAGGGGAAATGTTAAACCATATAAACCTGATGAAGACAATGGTTGGGCATTGACAGAGATGGAGTCGTGCGCCTTTATGTGCTTATTTTTGAGAACTTATAATCATGCAATGTTGAATTGTAGTTTTGTGATGAAATGTAAACAATTGATCAGAATAATTGATGAACAACAAAGGTAAATAATGTTCTGATTTTCATTGATCAAAAGCTTAAGTTATAATGTTGTACAGTATGCTATTTATATACAAATCTGAATGTGTAAAAATATCTGCAACAAACTCTATGTAAGGAAATATCTGTAACAAACTTATTCCAGTCGGTTATGATAACAGACTCCCAATGCTTAGTCAGTGCTGATGTGGAGCATATATCCAGAACCTTCTGAAGCATTCCATTAGCTCAACTGAAGATGAAGCTCAACTGATCCAACTGAGAACAAACACAGTATTCTCAACACCCCCAAGTTGGAATCAGGTGGAGCGTCCACAAGACCCAACTTGGCAATAAGATAATTATGCTGAAGTTCTCCAAGAGCTTTTGTAAGTACATCAGCCAACTGCTGGGAAGTAGACACATAGGATGTTTTGAGTAAACCAGATGTAATTTGTTCTCTAACGTAATGACAATCCAGTCTGATGTGTTTAGTCCTTTCATGAAACACTGGATTTTCAGCAATTTGTTGAGCTGATTTGTTATCACAGTACAAAGTAATAGGCGTGGGAACCTATATAAGCAACTCCTTGAGAAGTTCATTAATCCAAACAATTTCACTAGCAGTCTGACTCATGCTTCTGTACTCAGATTCAGCTGAAGATTTACTTACAGTCGCTTGTTTTTTAGTTTTCTATGAGAGGAGAGATTTGCCCAGGAAAACACAATACCCTGTGAGAGATCTTCCAGTGTAGACACAAGACCCCCAATCAGCATCACAATAACTATGCAGGTTAGATCATTCCGTGCTGAGTAAAACAGTCCAAAATGTAATGTGCCTTTCAAATAACGAATAAGATGCAAAGCTGCATTGAGATGTGGCTGGCGTATGTACCCAGAAACTGACTCAGTTGTTGGACACTATAGCTGATGTCAGGTCTGGTCAAAGTAAGGTACAACAGTCTGCCTATGAGCCTACGATAAAACTCTAGCTTCTCAAGCAATTGTCCTTCATTCACTGAGAGCTTGAGACCAGTAGGAAGAGGAAATTTAGCAGTCTTAGCATCCATCATGTTAGAATCCTTGAGAATGTCAACTATATACTTTCTCTGATTTAATAAGATGCCTGATTCTGATCTGGCAACCTCAATTCCAAGAAAATACCTTAGCTGACCTAAATCTTTGATTGTAAAAGCCTGGTGAAGCAGATCTTTAATGGCTTGAATCTCTAGCTGGTCACTGCCTGTGATTAATAGGTCGTCCACATAAACAATGATGACCACAAAAGATGCAATAGACTGCCCCTTGGTGAACATAGAATAATCAGATTTGGCTTGAATATATCCATGTTTTAGGAGAAACTTAGACAGTTCAACATTCCACTGTCGTGAGGCTTGTTTAAGACCATACAAAGATCTTTTTAACAAGCAAACATCATCTGGATGACCTTTAGTATAACCCTCAGGTTTTTTCATGTAAACTTCTTCCTCTAAGAAACCATAGAGAAAAGCGTTGTTGATGTCAAGCTGATGCAATGGCCAGGCTCTGGCAGCAGCAATAGCAATGATGCATCTAATAGTAGTGAATTTAGACAATGGACTAAATGTGTGCTTATAATCCTTGCCCTCAATCTGGCTATAACTTTTAGCCACCAATCTAGCCTTGTACCGTTCAATAGACCCATCTGGATTAAACTTGATCTTATAAACCCACTTAGCACCTATAGCCCTTTTACCAGATGGCAAAGAAGTCAGTTCCCAAGTGTGATTCTGTTCCAAAGCAGTAATTTCCTTGTTCATTGCATCCTGCCAGTGAGGACTATCTTTGGCCTGATGATATGTAGAGGGTTCATAATGTTGAAACACATTATAGCAAGCTATCTGGTAGTGCTGAGAGTATCCAGCTAAGTTAAGAGTAGCAGTGAAAGTAGTAGGTGGCTCATTATTGGTAGAAAGAGATGTGATTGATGGAGGCAAGCCTTTGCACACAAATCCATTCAACCTTGTAGACAATTGTCTTGCTCTGGTTGATTTTCTTATGGTGGCAGTGTCAGGAATTGAAGCACTGTCTGAATTAATATGTGGACTAATATTATTACCAGTATTAGTATCTGTAATAGGATTTGTATGAATATGACTTGTATTGTTATCAGAAATATTGCTAGTGGTAGGTGGATCAGCTTCCAAATTGGACAAATTTTGAAGATTAGGAAAATGGATTTGTCTTTGATGCAGGGTGTCAGTTTGAAGAAAAGGAAAAATACTTTCTCTGAAAACAACATCCCTACTGTAAATCACCTTATGACTATCCAAGGTATACAATCTATACCCTTTCTTGCCCATGGGATAACCAAGAAAGATACATCTGGTAGCTCTATCCTCAAATTTATCCCCATCATGTCTAGCAGCATAACAAAGACAACCAATTACCTTCAAATGGGTATAGTCAGCAGGGGTACCAAAAAGACATTCATGAAGGGTATGCCACTGAAGTACAGAAGTGGGCAAGAGATTGATGATATGAGTAGCTGCTAGAATCATGTCTCCCCAGAACTTCTTGGGTAACCCAGACTGATGTCTAAGAGCCCTAGCCACCTCCAAAAGGTGCTTATGCTTCCTCTCAACCCGCCCATTCTGCTGTGGGCTCCCAGGGATGGAGGTCTGATGTATAATCCCATGATCAGCAAAGAGCTTGGCACATCCTTGTTAAAGGATTTCAGTACCATTATCTGATCTAAGAACTTTTATGGTAGTATTAAACTGTGTCTTGACATAGGCTATGAAATGGCTCATAGTTTGACAGACTAAATCTTTATGCTCAAGTAGCATAGTCCAAGTGACTCTGCTATAGTCATCTACTATGGTCAAAAACTAAGATGCAACATTCAATGCCAACACCCTATATCCACCCCATAAATCAACATGGATAAGGTCAAAAGGAGCATGGGTGACAGAAGTACTAAGGGGAAAAGGACTCTTATGATGTTTGGCCATCAAACATGTGTCACAATGAAAATTATTGACATTAAAATGTGTATTATTAAAACACTTTACATGTCGCATAGTTGATAAAGCACTATGTCCAAGTCTAGCATGAAGTAAATACACATCATTAGAGGTCACATGATTAGACAAAAGAACATTGCCAGATAGTGAAGAAATACACTTATTCTTAGGAGTCTTAGGTATGCTACGAAGATGATAAATGCCAGCAAACTTCAGGCCTGAGCAAATAATGTCTTTAGTGATACGGTCCTGAATAATACATTCATGTGGATGAAAGTTAGCACATAGACTAGGTGTGTTCAACAATTTACTTAGTGAAAGGAAATTGTGCCTAAAATCGGGAAGGTAGAGCACATTATGCAAGATCAGTTTGTCAGATAGCTGAACATCACCAATGCATTGAACAGCTTTAACCTGTCCATCAGGTAAAGTGACTGACAAAGGTTTAACTAGGTGTTGAACATGATGCAAATTGGACAGCTTGTTTGTCATATGGTCAGAAGCACCAGAATCAATGATCCAAGTAGTGTCTACTATGGTATTATTTTGAACATGTGCACTAGCAGCAAGAAGAGTACCTGAAGCAGGAGAAGAAGCACTGGTACTAGCAGTGTTCTGACATTGTAGCTTGAAAACTTCCTTAGCAATAGCTTGAACAAGAGCAGCATTGATCACTGGAGGTGCCTGGTCATCCAATGGAGTGTCAAGCTCATACCCTGGCACTTCTTCAACATTCCCAGCAAACATTTTCCCAATATCAGGAATTATTGGAACAGTCTTCTGTTGAGTAGCATTTTTCTTAGCCTGCTCTCGCTTATGGAACCAGCAATACTCCAAGGTGTGACCGTGCTTCTTGCATCGTGTGCAGTAATAGACTGGTTTGTCAAGAGCTTCAGGTTGATCATCTGATTTATCATACCTGACTTTCTTATTGTCACGCCGTCAAACATTCTTAGCATAAGTCTAATTAGCAGCCAAAGCAATGCTATCAGTATTCATGACAGTATCAGCAGCAGATGTAATACTGAGCTACACTTCAGCTTGATGTATTTAGCATACACTTGATTAATATTAGGAAGAGGATCAAGTGCAAGAATTTGATTGAGAATTGAATCATACTTCTTATGTAATCCCATAAGAAAATCCAAAATGTGATGTTTGTTTTCTCTCTGAACAATCTTCTTGAGGAAATTACACGTACATGTGGATATAGCACCACAATCACATTCAGGTAGGGGATCTAGAGACCTGATGTCCTCCCACCCTGAGCGAAGTTTGGCGTAGTATTCTGCTAAAGAAAGATCAACCTGATTAATCTGAGCAACATCATGACGTAGCTGATAAAGATAGGGAGCATTTGACTGATTGAAACGCTCATTCAACTCCTCCAATAACTGTTTACTAGAGGTAACATAGGAGAAACTCTTAGCAATTTCTTCAGCTAAAGAGAACTGAAGCCAGCGCATAACAGTATAATCAGTACGAATCCAATCATGATGATGAGCATCAGTTTCAGGTGGTTGAGGAAGAGTACCATTGATAAAACCAAGCTTATTCTTGGAAATCAAGGCAATGCGCAAATTGCGTGACCAATGCAGAAATCCTTTACCAGTGAAAACTTGCGGAAGTAACTGCAAAATACTTTGATCACCAGTAGTTAGATGAAGCGGATCCTTGTAAACAGACGAAAGAGTAGTTGGCGCCATTGTTGACAGAGAAAAATCAGCGGAAGCTCAATTTTGATGAAAATGTCGAAATTAGGCGAATTAATAGAAGAATTATGGAAAGAAAACTGTAAACAATTGAATTTGATGAAAAAATAAGAATAATGTAGATGAATCAAGCATCTAATCAGGATCAAGTGACGATGATACCATGTTGAATTGTAGTTTTGTGATGAAATGTAAACAATTGATCAGAAAAATTGATGAACAACAAAGGTAAATAATGTTCTGATTTTCATTGATCAAAAGCTTAAGTTACAATGTTGTACAGTATGCTATTTATATACAAATCTGAATGTGTAAAAATATCTGCAACAAACTCTATGTAAGGAAATATCTGTAACAAACTTCTGTAACAAACTAATTCCAGTCGGTTATGATAACAGACTCCCAATGCTTAGTCAGTGCTGATGTGGAGCAGATATCCAAAACCTTCTGAAGCATTCCATTAGCTCAACTAAAGCTGAAGCTCAACTGATCCAACTGAGAACAAACACAGTATTCTCAACATGCAACAATGACTCAGCGAAATAAAATAATTCCCAAACTTCAAATCTTGAGTTACTAATAGTTTTAGTAGGAGGAATTCACATTTACAATATATTCAATCCAAATCTAGAAACAACTACTCTTAAGTCTTAACTTCAATCTCATCTTCCATTTTAAAGGAAGTTTAACCACATTTCAACTTTCAAGAGATATGAGTCGAGGTCATGTAACATAAAGTAGCAGGGTTACCTAAATTGTACTGCCAACTAAAATGTAAGGAGAAAACAAACCTTTAGGAGATTAATCGTCATCGTTAGGTGCTACGGTGGGAGACAGGTAACATGAATGGGGTTGTCTTCTGGATTCCACGAAAAAAACAAGGAAACAATCAAATTAAAACAATTCAACATGTAAGTTAGAACTTAGAAGAAAAATTAAAAGAATCAATAATGAATTCATCCAGATATACAAAAGACAGACAACTTTTTTTCTAAAGAGACGAGATGAGACAAAGAGAAAATCTTGAGTGAGTATGTGAAGGCATGCAACATATTGATATCAAAAATATCAACATTGATATCAAATTATCATCAGCTGATCTGAGTGAACCACACGATGATATTAATAGGAAGTTTCACCAACTCCATTGCCAAATCTGCAATCCCGGCACAACAACAACTTAACCCAAATCTGTCATTATTATTATTAAATGTAGTCAACATTTTAATAGCCCTCATCGATTAATAATCTTTAACAAAATTAAAAGCTACAAGAATAATATTTGAAAGAGTCAATACTTGTTGAGAACGACACAAGAATGTTGAGAACAACATCATCCTTACGATAAACAAATAGAGAATGGTCACATGGACTATGAGAAAAACCATAATCACATAAAGCAGTTGCAAGTTTAGCATACCAGCAACGCGGAGAGTGACGGAGGCCGTATAAAGATTTATGAAGACGGCACACTTTGCCACGCTGCCCATGACCAAAACCAGGTGGTAAACGCATATATACTTCCTCCACCAAGTCTCCATGAAGAAAAGCATTTTGCACATCCATTTGGTGCAATTCCCAATTTTGTATGGCTGCGATAGCAAGAAAAGTACGAACCGTCACCATCTTTACCGTTGGAGCGAATGTCTCAGCGTAGTCAATCCCCTCTTTCTGATGATTACCGAACACCACGAGTCGGGCTTTATATCTTTCGACCGCTCCATCCGATTTTCCTTTTATTTTGAAGACCCACATACACCCAATAGCACTTTTCTCCGATGGTAAGTCGACTACGGACCAAGTGTTATTTGCCTCAAGAGCATCAATCTCCTCCTCCATAGCTTTCTTCCATAGAGGGTCACGAATAGCTTCTTTAAAAGAAGTGGGTTCCGTATCATTTGTGATAGCTGCAAGAAAATGTTGATAGGCATCCGAAAAATTGTTACAATTAACATAATTCGCAATGGGATAAAGAGTACCTGTGACAGACGATGTTGTGGGTGATGAATTGGAAGGAACCAAGGTCGTGTTAATGTGTTCTTGCACTTTGTCCCATCGCACATAGTCTTTGTGACAAGAATTATCAAACTTAAGTCGCTTACCCTTACCCATTGCTTCATTTTCAACACCATCAGATGAGGTTGCGCTGTTAGAATTAGCCTCCAAGTTATCAATTATCTCATTACCATCGTCATCATCCCGAGCTAAATCATGATCAGGAGCGGTGACATTCAGCGGGGCCACAGGGTCAGGCTGAGTACCCGTGTCAGCCAAAATAGCCGTGGGTATGGTAGCAGCGGGAACCGTGTCAGAGGGCTGCTGTGGCGTACTAGCAGCAGGAATGATAAATAGGACGGGGTCGTCGAACTGAAAATCAGTATGGTCATCAACCATATCACACGAAACAGGGGTGCTTTCAGTTGTAGCAAATGGAAATTGATCCTCAATAAAATGGACATCTCGTGACTGAAAATAATCTCCCGTCTCAAGGTCATATAATTGCCATCCTTTCTTACCAAATGGGTAGCCAAGAAAAACACAACGACGACTACGGGAATCGAATTTGTCACGAGAATAAATATTCTTAGCGTAACATAGACACCCAAAAACCCGGATGAGACCCATATCCGGTACCCGACCAAAGAGTAATTCGTATGGGGTTTTATTTTGCAAAAGACGGGTAGGAGTGCGATTAATGAGATGCACGGGAGTCAAAACACACTCTCCTCAAAACTCAACAGATAAAGAACTTTGAAAACGTAAGGCACGCGCCACATTTAATATATGTCTATGTTTCCGTTCAACCCGAGCATTTTGTTGGGGTGTCTTAACCATAGAGGTTTGAAAGATAATCCCATTATTTCGAAAATAAGAAACAAGCCCCCGAAATTCTGTCCCATTATCACTTCGTACAGTTTTAACATGTTTATTAAATTGTCGATCAATTAACGAAAAGAAATCAATAAGAAGCTTAGGAACCTCATCCTTAGTCTTCATTAAATAGACCCAAACGCACCTTGAGTAATCATCATCAATTGATAAAAAATAGCGAGAACCACAAGCTCGATTAGGATGATATGGCCCTCAAACATCACAATGAATTAAATCAAACAAACAATCGGCTTTATTTTCACTCAACGAAAAAGGAGTTCGTGTCTGTTTAGCCCGAAAACAAATGTCACAATGCGGAAAATCAAAATTATTACTAGAACTCGAAATAGAGGGGATGTATTGCAAAACCCGAGAGGATGGATGCCCCATTCGTCGATGCCACAATGCAACATTGTCTTGACCCGTCACAGCATTAACACGAATTGGTTCCTCCATTGTCAAGCAAAACAGCCCATTCGAGATATCACCCACTCCAATCGTCGACAAGGCATGGTCCTATATCACACATTGAGAATTAGTAAATTGAACAGATAATTTTTGTGTGGACAACAGTTGCGAAACCGAGAGTAGGTTGCACTTAAATGACGGAACGAAGAGGACATTATAAAGAAATAATTTATCATTCAACTTAATCGTTCCAGCCTTGTTAGCAACAATGCTCATTCCATTTGGTAGCCCAATACTGATTGGAGTAATAGACACACATGATGCAAAGCATGCTTCATCATAACAAACGTGCGTCGACGCTCCCGTATCTATTATCCACGTTAAAGAAGACTTACCATTTAAACGGACCATATTAGTGACAATGGAGGGCTCACCAAACACGGCATTGGCAGTAGGAGTAGAAGTTAAAGCCGATGCATCCCCTGTGCGTGGAGGACGCCTTCGTTGACGATCTGCCGGATACCCATGTAAATCCCAACAACGACTGGCGGTGTGACCATCTTTGTTGCAGTTGGTGCAGTGATAGCGCGGACGAGTACCACCCTCGTTGCTCTTAGTCGACTGCTGCTTTCCATTATTGTGGCCACGAACAGCACACGCCATTGGGGAAGCCACATCCACACGGGACTGCATCACATTCTTAACTTCTTCCTCCTGGATAAGACGGGAATACACAACTTGCATCGAAGGCAGGGGCGAAATACCCAAAATATTAGACCTAGCAGTGGCATAATATGACTCGAGTCCCATAAGAAACCAGCGAACCTGATCTGCCTCACGACGCTTACGCTAAACAACACTTAAACTACACTTTGAACAACAATCACAACTAGGCAATGCATCAAAATCATTAACATCGTCCCACAATTTCTTAATTCTACCATAGTAATCCATAATTGACTCACTAGCTTTTTGTTTACAATCAGCAAGATCACATTGAAGTTGATAAATTTTGATGTCATTACCTACTGAAAACCGCAAACGGATATCTTCCCAAAGATCAAACGCAATTTCGCGATACGAAATTGAAGATCGAAGATTTGATTCGATGGTGTTGAATATCCATGCTATCACTGAGTAATTGACAGCCTCCCAATCAGCCCATTCCTCTTTGGCAGCTGGTTTGTTCTTGAGAGTTCCGTCTATAAACCCCAACTTCCTCTTCGCTCCCAAAGCAACCCGGAAACCCTTTGCTCATTCTTCATAGTTTGGCCCGGTGAGAGTCACATGTGTGATTTTTGCTCCCGTGCCATCCTGACTCGACACAGCGTAGACCGGGTTTGGGATATAAACCGATCCACTACCATCACTACCAATTTTCTTGTCGTCGACCATATTGACGAAGCAAGAAAGAACAGAAACAGAGTTTTAGGTTTTGAGAGACGAAAAACCCTAGCTCACGATACCATGTAGCAATATGCTCAATGATATAAGTTTTATTGAGAGTATATGAGAATTGTGTGTTACAACGTATGATGGGGCTCATATATATACAATAGGATGGCTATAAACAATCCCCTAATCTAGGAAACAATCAAGGGGAATGATAACAAATATTGACTATTAACAGCATAAGATATCGAATAATATCCGGAGGATATTATGCTAATAATACTCCATATATCCATTTTAAGCTAAAAATGGCTTAAATTGTACTGTACCTCATTTAGATAGTAAAAAAACTTTTTACTAGTTTAACTTTTATCATTGTATATTTAACTGATATATTAATCTTTTAACAAGAATTTGTGATATGAACGAATTGACCGTTGGTAGGGCAGGGGAGCTAATTATTATTACTGACTATTCCACTCAGGGGCGAGTCCAGGATTTTAATTTCGGTGTAGCAAAATATATACTTTAAGGTAACGTTATTAGATATTGGCATAGAAGTCGTAGATATTGGTGTAGCAAATTACAAAATTCTAACCGAAATTTTCGTTTTCGGTGTAGCACCTGCTACACCATTAGCAAAGGTGGCCTCGCCCCTGATTCCACTAAGCAATGAAAAATATTACTCATATACAAGTTTTGGTGAATATTTTTGAATCTTTATGTCACTCTACAACTAATAAGGCTTCGACAACAATGCCGCGCCCATGCCTCCGCTAATTGAAAATGATCTTGGAGAACCCATATTAATATCAATAGCAGCAACGTCATTGCACCTTTAAGGAGATTTCATGTAAACCCAACACATATAGTCATGCACTGGAATCATCTATGCTTCTTCTGAAGACAATCAATACAATTTACTCAACTTATTATTATGATTCATATTACACTTTTTTGGTTGAGACTTACTATTTCTGTCCTATAAAAAATTACCAAGTTCTATTGACAGTTGCAGGAGAAATCTATTTACCTAGAACTCTAGAAGGGACTAGGTGAGTACGACTTCCTCTACCAGAGTCCAGAGTACTACCCATGCTCAATCAAACAAATAAAGTAAGACAAATGGAGTTTCAAAGACGTGTTATATGGAACAAGCAAAAGGACACATACACGAGTTTCGCAGCTTCAAGATCCCTAACAGCATCACAAGTCCCAATTTGAAATACAACACAATCTTTCTCCTCTGGACAAGTTCGAAAAACCACACTACCTGTCCCTCTCTCCACTATATCAGTAGTACCTAAATAATCTGACCAAAACACACCATAACAGATAAAACTAAAGTTAACAATTAACTAATGATTAAGTTATGAACTTAATAAAAAGAATTTGAAATAAAAAAGGGGAAAGATAATTAAATTACCTGCTTAGCCTAGGACGTCGATGAGGGACGAGTAGTAGCTGGCGTAGGGAGATGACGACGGTGATGAAGTGGCCAACGAGTTAAGGTAAGACAAGGACCCGAACTTTACAATTTTTTTCCGTTAAGGACCACAACGATTATTTTTTTCCGTTAAGAACCTTAACACTAACACCGTTAAGTATCCGTTATGTTTCTAACATTAAGGCTCTGTTTGGCAAAACGACCTGAAAAGGTAGAATGAAACCCGAAAAAGGTAATTTAAAACCGAAAAAGCCTAACCAAACCGAAAAGGAATCGATAAGGTAGTTGAAAATTATGAGCTGATAAGGTAACTGATTATATATAAAAAAATGACGTAAAAGAATATGAAAATTATTTAATATTATAGAATAAAAGGGTAAAAAATGGAAAATAAGTCATTTAGTGCACTGATTTCTCAAATGCTACCCGAGGAAGATTTCATTTCGCGACCTTATTTGACCAAATAAGCTACTTGTCAAACACTTGCAAAAAGTCAGGTAGCTAAAATTTTGGTCAAATAAGCTACTTTGGTCAAATAAGCTACCTGAAGTGTCGTGCCAAACGGAGCCTAAAATAGATTTTAACAACTAGTATATTTTATGAAAATATTTGTATATTTTATAAGGCAAAATATTTTATGAAAAATAGATTTTAACAACCAATATATTTTATGAAAATAATTATATATTTTAACAATCAAAATTAACTAAGGCAAGAGCAACACATACCCATTATTCGAGTTAAGGGTAAGACAAGGACTCGAACATTGTTTCAGCATTATATCAAATATTATTTCAGCATACAATAAACAATAGAAACATCATATCACAAAAATCGGTTGGATTGCAAGACAAAGTTATCCAATTGAGCAGTTAGGTTCACGCATTCAGCTATGGCTTGGGAACTTGTGGAGGTAATTGGTCTGATAGTTTTGATTTGTGAAGCAAGAAGGAGCTTAATCTTCTGTAGTTTGCATTTTGAGTTATTTTGTTACGTCACAAAGATTAATGGGTATGTGTGTTGCTCTTACCTTAATTAATTTTGATTGTTAAAATATATAAAGTATTTTCATAATTTTGATTGTTAAAATATATAAAGTATTTTCATAAAATATATTGGTTGTTAAAATCCAATTTCATAAAATCTTTTGGCTTATAAAATATACAAATATTTTCATAAAATATATTGGTTGTTAAAATCTGTTTTAATGTTAGAAACATAACGTAAACGGTGTTAGTGTTGAGGTCCTTAACGGAAAAAAAATAATCGTTGAGGTCCTTAACGGAAAAAAGTTGCAAAGTTCGAGTCCTTGTCTTACCCTTAACTCAGCGGCGAACGGATAGAGTATGGGTGGCGTCCGCGCGGCGTTAGAGAGAGTAGTAGTGTTAGGGTTCATCAGATTGAAAATGAAAGAGGAAGCTAAGACAAAAAAAAAGGAGTAGTTATATGGATCTGGCGGTGACAACGAAGGGAGGCAGAACGAAAAAAGGGAAGAAGAAAAGAAAGGAATAAAAGGAAGAGAGGGGGTGGCCGGTGGTTGCCAGCCGGTGTGGTGGCCGCGCTGAGGAGACCGATGGTAGCCGGAGGGAGGGAGGGAGAGTGAGTACTGGTTTTGGGGGTTAGGGTTTGGGATTTGGGAGTGAGAATGAGAATGAGGGAGTCGATTTAGGTAAAAAGAATGATCGTTTGTTTTTTATATGGTGTTCGGATATATGATCGAAATTCAGTCAGGAAGTTTAACTTTTTGACTTTACTGACGGAATTTCCGTCAGAAACCCTTATTTCTTAAAATGGCTTTTTTTATTACCAGATTTGTTTATTTGACGGATATTCCGTCAGAAAAGTCAATTTTTTTGACTTTTTGACGGATATTTCGTCGGAAATACGTCAGACAATATTAGCGTCATTGACACTATTCAACGCGCTAATTTTATCTAACGGGTTTTCCGTTAGAATATTAAATCTGTCAGAATTCCGTCGGAATGCTCGTCACTATAGCGCCTTACACTAGTAGAAAAAATACCTATTGCGTCAGTCGATTTACGTCGGTTCTACAAAAACTGACGCAAAAAGTACTTAGTTTTGGCGGGAATGCTATTTCGCCCTATAGTCAAGCCTTTTGCGTCGGTTCTTGGAAGAAACTGACGTATATAATGCGTCGGTTCTCAGCAAAACCGATGTATTTGATCAAATACATCAGTTATGTTACTAAACCGACTTATTTGGTATTATATTTTTGCTTCAGTTATACCTGAAATCGATGCAAATGATGTTTAATTAAAAAAGAAAAAAAACGATTACGCACTCACATACTCCGTAGTCAATATACCTCCTCTAACCTGAGTCACTCTCCACGCTTAAGTTTTAACGCTAAGGTAATCAGAGTCGATAAAAATACGGCTTTCGCAGAGAGAGGCCAATTTACTAGACTTAGTGTCGAAGTCGATATCTCGAAACCCTTACTCTCAAAGTTTCGTCTCTATGGAAAGGTTTATGGAATTCAATAAGAGGGTCTGAAAATGATTTGCTTCTCATGTGGTAAGTTGGGTCACGGAGTCGAAAAATGCCCTAAGAATATTGTTACAGCCAATACAGGGGATGGCTTGACAACTCAAAACCAAGAACTCAATGTCCTTCAACCAGAAAGAAACTCGCTGGAGGCAGGTCTCCGTCCCGAGGAGAAAGACGACTTTGGTGATTGGATGATGGTCAGGAAGCCACCAAGGAGAAAGTCCACGAGCAATCAAGGAAACCCAGGTTTGAACTCCGCAGGGAGCAAATCAATTTTCAATTACGATCCGAACCCGAAGGTAGCAGGTTCGAGATTTGATATTTTAGGAAAAGATACTGAAATCTCCAAAATCTCGAATGCCCCTAATAACACTCCTATTTTTGCGTCATCTAGTAGTGTAAAAGGAAAATCAAATCCATTTAATACACAAAAAATAAATCAAAGGATTAATTCTCTCAATAATCAAACAAATATATTACTTTCCCACAAAGACTCATCTAAAAGATCTACCAAATATATTCCTAAAACTAAAATATTGCAATCTCACAATCCATCTGATATTCCAAAAAAATCCAACCCCGTTTTAAAAGATATTACCAATACCTTTACTATTCCAAAGCCTCCATCCAGCATATCAAACAACCTAGTAGTGGTAACAACTTCATAAATAGAGACCCCTGCTTCAACTGTCCTCGGACCAAGCCCCGCTCATCCCAACAATGAACCCTCACCCTTACTTAGTCTATCACGACCACCCTCTCCCCCAACCTCGATGCCTACCACAACAAACAAAGATATTTGTGGTACCTCCGACCCAAACGTTTACTGTGAAAATTTGGTCGGAGATGCCCGCTCCCTTTATGGTGGTGACGATATCGGAATGTCCGATAGTGGACATCAAATTCGAGTTGGCGGAGAACAATCCAGCGAATGTCCAACTAGAGATGTCGATTCCATGGAACATTGACAACATTCTAAAGCTTGTAGGTCGAGCATATATATCGTCTCTAAATTATTGTCTTGATTTTATGAGTACCCAAATACCCAATTTAAATCCGAACCTACCCCATATTACCCTGCTAGTATGGAATGTTCAAGGTACAGGAAATAAGAACAAGATAAACGCAATAAAGGAGGTTGTCAGAATGTATAAACCATCAGTTCTTGCACTTGTTGAGACCCATATGGGTGGTGAGCATGCGATCAAATTAGGAAATATTATTGGATATGATGGCAATACTAGGATAAACACAGTCGGTTTCAGTGGAGGAATATGGCTATACTGGAAAACCGATTTAATATCGGTAACTCCAATTGTCGAGCATCAACAGTTCATGACGGTTGAAATAGCCAGAAACGGAGAACTGCCTTGGTTCTATTCTGCAGTATATGCAAGCCCGAACCCAACCAATAGAAGGGAACTATGGGTAGAATTAGAAAACTTTGCTCGAGCTAACAATCATCCATGGATGCTAGCAGGTAATTTTAATGAGACTAGAAATCTGAATGAAAGACATGGAGGAGACCAAAATATGATGCGTAGATGCGAAAAGTTTAACGACTGGATTGAGCAATGTGATTTAATAGAATTAGCCTTTTCTGGATCATCACATACATGGGCTCGTGGTAATTCAATCGAAACTAGACAGAGCGTAAGACTCGATAGAGCCTTATGCAATTCGTCTTGGAGTACTTTATACGATAATGCTTTGGTTCGTCACCTTCCAGCATTCCAATCAGACCACTGTCCATTATTAATTTCGCCTAACGGTTTCGCTCCGGTGTCTAATATTAACCGTCCTTTCAAATTTCAAGCTTGTTGGTTAAAGTATGAAAACTTTACAGATTTTATCGAGGAAAATTGGCCAAGCAACGGGATATTCACTAACCGTCTTGATAAACTTTCGAAGGACCTACAAGATTGGAACAAACATACCTTTGGCAATATTTTTCGTAAAAAAAGAGAGCTGATAGCGAGAATTGGAGGCTGCCAGCGTGAGTTGTCAAAAGCGAGAATAGGATATCTCATCAAATTAGAAGCGAAACTACGTAGAGAGCTTGACGATATTTTAGAGCAAGAAGAGCTTCTATGGTACCAGAAATCGAGGTTGGAATATATTAAGGATGGAGACAGAAATACCTCCTATTTTCATGTCAATACCCTGGTAAGACGATGGAGGAACAAAATCAATATGCTGAAAAACGCAGACAATGAATGGGTCGATAATCCGTCTGAGGTCAAGCAAATTATTGTAGATTATTACAAGAATCTTTATACAGAAGAAGGAGGCGATGATGAGGACGATCAGCTCCCATGGGATCTTTTTCAAGCCTTTATTAATAGAGATTGGGAATGGCTCACTCGACCTTTTAGCATTGCCGAAGTAGAAAGCGTGATAAATCATATGGGCTCTCTTAAGGCCCCGGGTCCGGATGGATTTCAAGCTCTATTTTATCAAAAAAATTGGTCTCTGATTTCCGAGTCCTTATGCGACATGGTGATTAAAGCATTGGAAGGAAAGGGATTTCCGACATGTCTTAATGACACTCATATCGTTCTCATTCCCAAAGTCAGTGCCCCGGAGATGGTTTCTCAATTTCGACCTATCGGTCTATGTAATGTGGCCTATAAAATTATTAGTAAGACTTTGGCCAACCGGATTAAAAAAGTTCTTCCTCATCTTATATTTGAGACTCAAAGCGTCTTTGTTCCAGGAAGACAAATTACAGACAATATTGTAGTTTTCCAGGAAGCCATACATTCAATTAGGAAGAAAAAAGGGCGATTAGGCTATATGGCAATTAAAATTGATCTCGAAAAAGCTTATGATCGTCTGAGATGGAGTTTTATTCGAGACACTATGAGCGACATGATATTCCCGCAACTACTTATCGATGTGGTAATGGAATGTGTAACGACAGCTCGTATGCAAATTCTATGGAACGGAGAACCAACCGAGCAATTCATACCTTCTCGAGGAGTCAGACAAGGTGATCCTCTCTCATCATATTTATTTGTCATGTGCCTTGAAAAATCGCAACAAGCAATCGATCTGGAGGTTCGAAACAAGAATTGGCGACCCATTGTTCTAGGCCTAGGGGGTCCTGCAATCACAAACCTTTTCTTCGCAGACGATATCGTAATTTTTGCTGAGGCAACCGAAGAACAAGCTTTAGTAATAAAGCATGTACTAGACATTTTTTGCAAAGCTTCAGGGGAAAAAATCAGTAATGCAAAATCAAGGGTTTTCTTCTCGGAGAATACGGCTGCCAATGATAAGGAAAGCATACGGTCAGCTCTGGGTTTTGATGAAACAACCGATTTGGGTACTTACCTGGGGATGCCTACAATTAATGGGCGGGTAACCCGTCACACATTTGCTCATTTGGAGGAACGAGTGAATAAGAGACTGTCAGGTTGGGCTTTGAAGAAACTCTCTTTAGCGGGAAGAGATACCCTCGTAAAATCTACGCTAACTACTCTTGCCAATTATAATATGCAAACCGCAAAAATTCCGAAAACAATTTGTGACAGTATTGATCGAAAATCCCGTCGATTCCTATGGGGAGGGGATGAAGAGAAGAAATCCATCCATTTAATCAAATGGGATACGGTCCAACAACCAAAATCGAAGGGAGGGCTTGGAATAGTTTCGACAAGGCAAGCAAACGCCGCTTTCCTCACAAAGCTTGGATGGAGAGTGATCACGGAACCAAGCAGTTTATGGTCTAGGGTCTTGGGAGCGAAGTATTGCAATAATAGGTGTGACATCAACATTTTCCAACCCAAGAGAAATACGTCCAATGTATGGGCCGGTATCTCGTCTCAAGCAAAGACTATTACCCGTGGAACTGCTATAGCTGTAGGCAATGGTCGAAGAACCCTATTTTGGGACCAGCATTGGGTAGATGGGGATTGTTTATCTGATCATGCGATAGCCCCCATTCCGAGTAGTTCAATTAATGCGACTGTGAGCGATATGTGGTGTGAAGGAAACGGATGGAAATGGGAACAATTTGCTGATTTTCTACCACAAACAATTCTACAAAAAATAGCCTCCATCTCGCTTGTTCCGGATCCTGACCAAGAAGATACATTGTATTGGCAAGGAACTTCATCGGGCAAATTCTCTTTAAAGACGGCTTTGGGATTCTTGAATGAAACCGCTCCTTCTCAAGCACCCGAAACGCCTTTATGGAGGACGATTTGGAGGCTGCCAGTCCAACAAAAGGTTAGAATGTTTCTTTGGCTCCGGGTCATGGCAGATTAATGGTCAACGTTTGTAACACCCCCATACTCCAAGTGCCTTACCAGGACCACCCAGGTATAAGGATGTTACCATCTCGGTTACCCGAGGCAATGATAATCAAATGAACAATAATGAAACAACGTTTAAATAGAAATACTTAGTGAGAGGTTACAATCTCAAAACCAAAACCAAAAGTACAAATACATATTCTCAAACTGACTGTTTACTGATCTAACTGAAATGTTTATAAAACCTACTAAGTTACAGCGGAAGACTTCTATCATCAGATCGTGGCACATTCCAGCTATCCCAGTACTCAACTCATACCTGCTCAATATCTGCTCACCATCCCCGAATGGATCACCGCAGGTTTTAAAACAATAATCGGGGTCAGTACTATTTACATAAATTATATAACCAATGGAAGAGTAAACAATACAGCTCATACAATCATACACAATCATCCACTCCACTCCATCTTCGTCACCGACTGTTCACTGGACCAGCCCTGCCAGTGGGGGACCGCAGCCGTACCCACCAAATCCCCGCTCATCATACCGAGCGATAACCCTGTCCCATTAATGTGCACATCCCCTTCCGTGGCGGGTTCCACGAAGGGCGAAACTAGGGCGTGAAGCCACTCCCGCAAGTGACTCCACTCAGCCGAGAACGCATCTCGAGGACCATAGACAAACAATCACAATCACAATATCAACAACCGTCTGAATCTATCAACAATGTATAATCACAACCGTCTGAATCAATCAACCACACTAACTACAGCACAATCACCACACATTATGTAAGTAATCGAGTAGAGAAACCCTACCGGAAAGCACAACAATCGACGATCTCAAACGGTGATATCAAAAAGCTTCCTCTACGAATCCTCCTCCTAATATACAAACACATAATCACTACCAAGCATACAAACAACAAAACCCCCAAATCCCCAAACTAGGGTTTAACCAACTTTAAAGAAACATCATAAAAATGGTATATAGCTCTTACCCTCGACGCAAGGATCACAATGGTATAAAGGAAAGTGAAATCCGACCTTCCAAGCTCCGGGATTTGCCAACAATGCGATTAAAGCTAATAACGTAGTTTGCTTTCTCTTCTCACAGTGATTAGGTTTTGAAAAGTGATTTAGGAACAATGACGGAAGTATTATATACTCTAATCGCATTATTAACAAAACCCGAGAAAAAGCCCCTCAGAAGGCTTACTCGATCGAGTAGCTAAGGTACTCGATCGAGTGCCCCTTACTCGATCGAGTACCCACGTTACTCGATCGAGTACCCAACAGTCGAAACTATTTTATTCCGCAACACGCCCTTACTCGACAGAGTAAGGCCTACTCGATAGAGTACCCCAAGACTCATAAATACGTAGTATTACAGTCTTCCCTCCTTAAAAAGAACTTCGTCCCCGAAGTTCAAACCACAATAAAACAAAGACACACACTACGCATTCCCGACTCAACAACCAAAATAAAACTCAACATTAAAAACGTGTTACTAACCCAAACTCAACCCAACTCAACGACAACAACCATGTCGACACAACATAAAAAGGGTATAAAACTCACAAAAACTCTTTGCGATCATCTCCCCCCCCCCCCAAAAGAAACAAGGTTACGTCCCCGTAACCATACATACCTGATCGAAAAGGAAAGGGTAGCGCTCTCTCATGATATCCTCTGCCTCCCATGTAGCTTCCTCAGTCTCGTGGTTAGACCAAAGGATTTTAAGCAAAACTGTCTCACCACTCCTAGTCTTCCTAACCTTCCGATCAAGAATCTGCTTAGGTACCTCAAGATATGATGAAGACTCATCTAGCTCTAAGCTCTCTACCTCTAACACATGTGACGGGTCACTCACATACTTCCGCAGCTGCGATACATGAAACACATTATGCACTCTCTCTAACGCAGCAGGTAAAGCCAGACGATAAGCAACTTCCCCAACTCTCTCTAAGATCTCATAAGGACCGATGAACTTCTGGACCAGCTTGCCTTTCTTCCCAAATCTCATAACCCCACGCATAAGAGACACTTTCAGAAGAACCTTATCCCCAACCTGAAACTCTATATCCCGGCGATGAAGATCTGCATAACTCTTTTGCCTATCCTGAGCTGCTCTCATCCGTTCCCTGTTCATCTTTATCTGTTCAACCATCTCATGTACCATCTCTGGTCCTAGAACCCTTTGCCTCAAAGACATCGTCCCAACAAATTGGACTCCTGCATCTCCTCCCATATAAAGCCTCAAACGGTGCCATGCCAATACTAGTGTGATAGCTGTTTTTGTAAGAAAACTCTATCAAATCCAACCTTTGTTCCCAGCTACCACCAATGTCCATCACACAAGCTCATAACATATCCTCAAGAGTTTTGATTGTTCTTTCAGTCTGACCATCTGTCGCAGGATGAAAAGCTGTACTCATCTTCAAAGTTGTTCCCAAAGATTCCTGCAACTCTTTCCAAAACCTTGAGATAAATCTCGCATCTCTGTCAGACACTATGTCCTTAGGGACTCCGTGTAACTTAAGCACATTCTTCCTGTAGGCCATAGCTAATTGTGCTTTAGTCCATGTATCTTTCATTGGCACAAAATGAGCTAACTTGGTCAGTCGATCCACTATTACCCATATCATGTTGTTACCTTGTTGACTCTTTGGCAAACCCACGATAAAATCCATAGAAATGGATTCCCACTTCCACTCAGGTACCTCTAAAGACTGAATCTTACCTTGTGGTCGTCGTTGTTCCCCTTTAACTCTCTGGCATATCAAACAACGGGCCACAAACTCTGCTGTTTCTTTCTTCATCCCAGGCCACCAAAACGTGTTATTCAAATCCTTGTATATCTTGTCACCACCTGGATGTACTGAATATGGTGTACAATGTGCCTCTGTCATGATTGTCTTTTTCAGCTCCTCATCATTAGAGACACACCACCTACCATCGAACCTCAAACTACCATCTGTATGAATGGAGAATCGAGACACTGTCCCTTTCTCTACTCCAGCTCTCCACTCAACCATCTTAGGATCCAAAGCCTGTTTACCACGAATATCCTCATAAAGATCAGGTTGTACTGTCAAATCTCCCATAGCATCTCCTCTTTGCATCATATGTATACCAAACTTCCCCACCTCATCTCTCAACCTCATCAAAGATAGAGCTGTACACAAAGAATGTACACTCTTCCTACTCAAAGCATCTGCAACCACATTGGTTTTCCCTTCATGGTAGATAATATCCATGGCATAATCGCCAATCAGCTCCATCCACCTCCTCTGTCTCATGTTCAACTCCTTTTGAGTGAAGATGTACTTGAGACTCTTGTGATCTGAAAATACCTTAAAGGTCGCCCCATAAAGGTAATGCCTCCAAATCTTGAGAGCAAACACCACTGCACCCAACTCTAGATCATGTGTAGGATAATTCTCATCATACGGCTTCAATTGCCTAGAAGCATAGGCAATCACCTTACCGTTCTGCATCAACACACATCCCAACCCATTCTTTGAGGCATCTGTATAAACCTCAAAGTTCTCGATCCCTTCAGGCAATGCCAAGATAGGAGCTGTGGTCAAATGCTCCTTTAATGTTTGGAACGCCTTCTCACAACTCTCATCCCAACGAAACCTGTTCTCTTTCCTCATCAAAGCTGTCATAGGTCTAGCTATCTTGGAAAAATCTTTCACGAACCGTCTGTAGTATCCAGCTAAACCCAAGAAACTCCTGATCTCAGCAACATTCTTTGGTGCTTCCCACTTTGTCACTGCCTCAATCTTTGCCGGATCCACAGCTACTCCCTCCTTAGAGATCACATGCCCCAGAAAAGCAACTTTCTCTAACCAGACCTCGCACTTGGACAGCTTAGCATACAACTCATGCTCCCTCGTAGTCCGCAACACAATCCTCGGATGCTCCTCATGCTCCTCCTTAGTCTTAGAGTAGACTAAGATGTCATCGATAAACACCACCACGAACTTGTCCAAAAACTGTCTAAAGATTCTGTTCATCAATTCCATAAACACATCCGGTGTATTAGATAACCCAAACGGCATCACCACGTACTCATAATGACCATACCTCGACGTGAAAGCGGTCTTTGGTATGTCCATCTCTCTAATCTTCACCTGATGGTATCCCGACCTCAAATCAATCTTGGAAAAGATCGATGCACCACTCAACTGATCAAACAGGTCATCTATCCTTGGCAAAGGATACTTGTTCTTCATCGTCACTCGGTTCGACTCTCTCGTAATCTATGCACAACCTCAAACTCCCATCTTTCTTCTTCACGAAAAGAACTGGTGCTCCCCACGGCGATACACTAGGTCTAATGTATCCCTTCTCTATCAGATCATCTAACTGTTTCCTGAGCTCCTCCATCTCTTTAGGACCCATCCGGTACGGTGCCTTAGAGATTGGCCCCGTCCCCGGTTTCAACTCAACGGTGAAATCTATCTCCCTCTTCGGTGGTAACCCCGGAATCTCCTCTGGAAAAACATATGCAAACTCTCCGACCACTGGTATCTGATCAACTGTCGGACTCCCTATCCGGTCATCTCTCACATGGCACAAGATCAAAGGACATCCCTTCCTTAGATAAGACTTCAAGGTGACAGCTGCAATCAACTTAACTTTGGGTTTGACTAGAAACCCACGATAAGACACACTAACACCCTTAGGCCCTCTCAAAGACACTTTCTTTTGATGACAGTCTATCTTAGGTTTATACTTTCCTAACCAATCCATCCCGACTATCATCTCAAAACCGTCAAAAGGAAACTCTAGCAAGTCTACAGGCAGATCAACTTGCCCAACTATCATAGATACATCTCTAAACAACCTCCCACATGATACGGACTCACCCGAAGGTATAAAAACTTTCTCACTTACAGACTCATATACCCTCAAACCCAACCGTTTAACATGACTCGAAGATACAAACGACTGAGACGCCCTCGAATCAAACAAAACAAAGGTAGGAATACCGTTAACAAGAAAAGTACCAGTGATAACATGTGCATCCTCCTCAGCTGCTTTCTTGTCCATCATGAACAGCTTTCCATCGGTCTTTGTCCACCTCCTCGGACAAGATCTTGGTCGATGTTGTCGCTTAGCACCCGACTTCGATTGTTGTTGTTGTTCGTAGCTGGTTTTTCGATAAGAATTACCGCCATTGCGGTTACCTCCCCCCGATAGCTCGACTTCCCGGTTAGACCATGACCTACCCGGGTCTCGTTGCTCGCATAACTCGTGCGGTACCTGAGAATAGCTCCCCCGAGCCGACCCCTGAAAAGCTCCTGGTGCACTCGTGCACTCATGTCTCTTGTGGCCTACACCGCCACAACCATAGAAAGTCATCCCCCAACTACCACTACCACTCACACGGCCACGCCCATAGGAAGCCCCAGCACTGAATCTTGACCCAGAAGAAAACCCCTTAGCTTGATTGTGGTTGCCTTTCTTGTGATTAGATTGACCTCCACCCTCACTCTCAGCCTTTCTTTTCTCACTCACTCTCTCCTGAGCCATCTCAACCAGCCTCTCAGCTCTCCCAGCCCTCTTATAAGCTTCCTTAACATCGGTAAGGACTCCCACGGGTAACTTATCCATAATCTTGGGTGTCAACCCTCTCTCAAACCTCAGCGATAGGTTCTCCTCACTCAAACCCATATCCTCAAAGATACCTAGACTTCTCATTAAATCGCTTGTAATACTCAAAGAATCGACATATCGATGTCATCTTAAATCCATCAAACTCCTCTCGACTTACTCCTCACATGTTCGTACAAACTCCTTCCTCATAGCCCTCCGAAACTCTTCCCAAGGTATAGCAGGGTAAGCCCCGATTCACATACATCTCCCTAGCACCCACCTTCACCGTATCCTACCACTTGCCCATTTGCGTCCCTCGGGTAGAACGCAACTTGTTCTACTCTCATCTCATCGTGACAATGGACCAGGTCAGAATGTTCTCCATCTCACGATGCCGTTGTCAAGAAGGTTTGGTTCCCGGTTCCGTGTACTCTTTTGGGTTAAACCTCGCTATATAGAGACCGATCTTAGAGTGATCAACCTCCTTATCCTTATTCACTTTCTTTAAGGCCTCGGTAAGAGCATCTTGGTGCTCCAACATCTTAACAACATCATCTATGTTCATGGTCTCAGCTCTCGCATAGTACGCGTTTCTCTTGGGCGGCATCTTGAAACTATATAAGAAAGGGTAGACATAAACATACGCACTAGAACCTCAAAACACGAAAACAGGCTACCCAGAACACACTCGATCGAGTACCCAAACCTACTCGATCGAGTAAGAAGCTACTCGATCGAGTGCCCAACATACTCGATCGAGTGCCTCGACTTAACCCAAACAGACCTTCGACCTCTAACATACTCGATCGAGTAGTTTGGCTACTCGATCGAGTGACCCCTACTCGATCGAGTGCCCGAGGTACTCGATCGAGTACCCAAAAACACGATTCTGGATTCAAAATCGTCAAATACCCAGTCGATCGAGTTAAACCCACTCGACCGAGTATCTCACCTACTCGATCGAGTACCCCCCTACTCGATCGAGTCATGCTGATTCGCATAACTACCCGCATGTTATCTCACATCGTCCAACATACTAAGCAACATTATAAACGCAACATGTGATATAACTAAGCATGCAATTCTACCAAGCTTTTCATAAAATCAACGAAACAGTTATATCATATGATCAAATGCCACATAGTAAACATCCAACATGCTTCTTATTCCAACACAGTTCTATATGTCTCATCAACCTTTCATTCATATTCTCAACCTTCTGCTCCAAGCATTCAACAATTACGTCATACTTCATCACATCCACACACAAGCTGACAAACAACACATACGACTTGACATACACCCCCCATGTGACCAGTTCAAAATTGTAGGGCGATTTCGCGACTTTAGGACGTCTCCCAAGCCTTTGCATTAGCTCCTACAACCTTTACCCCGGGTTCATTTTAATTGACTCCCTATATTCATTGGGTTCATTGGTTACAGGTTTCAGGATCGTCGCTCTGATACCATTTTGTAACACCCCCATACTCCAAGTGCCTTACCAGGACCACCCAGGTATAAGGATGTTACCATCTCGGTTACCCGAGGCAATGATAATCAAATAAACAATAATGAAACAACGTTTAAATAGAAATGCTTAGTGAGAGGTTACAATCTCAAAACCAAAACCAAAAGTACAAATACATATTCTCAAACTGACTGTTTACTGATCTAACTGAAGTGTTTATAAAAACTACTAAGCAACAGCGGAAGACTTCTATCATCAGATCGTGGCACATCCCACTATCCCAAAGACTCAACTCATACCGCTCAATATCTGCTCACCATCCCCGAATGGATCACCGCAGGTTTTAAAACAATAATCGGGGGCGATACTATTTACATAAATTATATAACCAATGGAACAGTAAACAATACAGCTCATACAATCATACACAATCATCCACTCCACTCCATCTCCGTCACCGACTGTCCACTGGACTAGCCCTGCCAGTGGGGGACCGCAGCCGTACCCACTGAATCCCCGCTCATCATACCGAACGATAACCCTGTCCCATTAATGTGCACATCCCCTTCCGTGGCGGGTTCCACGAAGGGCGAAACTAGGGCGTGAAGCCACTCCCGCAAGTGACTCCACTCAGCCGAGAACGCATCTCGAGGACCATAGACAAACAATCACAATCACAATATCAACAACCGTCTAAATCTATCAACAATGTATAATCACAACCGTCTGAATCAATCAACCACACTAACTACAGCACAATCACCACACATTATGTAAGTAATACTGAGTAGGGAAAACCTACCTGGAAAGCACAACAATCAGACGATCTCACAGCTGATATCAAAAAGCTTCCTCTACGAATCCTCCTCCTAATATACAAACACATAATAACTACCAAGCATACAAACAACAAAACCCCCAAATCCCCAAACTAGGGTTTAACCAACTTTAAAGAAACATCATAAAAATGGTATATAGGTCTTACCCTCGACGCAAGGATCACAATGGTATACAGGAAAGTTAAATCCGACCTTCCAAGCTCCGGGATTTGCCAACAATGCGATTAAAGCTAATAACGTAGTTTGCTTTCTCTTCTCACAGTGATTAGGTTTTGAAAAGTGATTTAGGAACAATGACGGAAGTATTATATACTCTAATCGCATTATTAACAAAACCCGAGAAAACAGCCCCCGTAAACCGGCTACTCGATCGAGTAGCTAAGGTACTCGATCGAGTGCCCCCTTACTCGATCGAATAACGTGCCCTTACTCGATCGAGTACCCACGTTACTCGATCGAGTACCCAGCAGGTCAGAAACTATTTTATTCCGCAACACGCCCTTACTAGACAGAGTAAGGCCTACTTGATAGAGTACCCCAAGACTCATAAATACGTAGTATTACAACGTTAATCGAGTTAGAAGTAATATGGGTGACAATCCTATTTGTCCGCGGTGTAATGAAGAGGACGAAACTACTGAGCATCTTCTCCGGTCTTGTCAGGTATCTCGACACATTTGGTTTCTCTTAGGGATTCGTCCCTCGAATAATTTCTTCTTTACTACCCCTTTTACTACCTGGTTAACCAAGAACGCGAGTAATGACGTAGAAGTGAATGCGAAAGATTGGCCCTTAGTCTTCGCAATTACCAACTGGTGGATTTGGAAATGGCGAAATAATATTGTTTTCGGGAGGGAAAATGAAAATCTGAGTCAACCCCATCTCTTTTTGCGTCAACAGTTCGAGGCCACAAGGAAAGCGTTCAACAATTTTGACATTCTTATCCCGCCACCTCGACCCCAGAATATGGAAATTCATGTTCGTTGGAACCCGCCACCGCATGGGTGGATTATGCTAAACACCGATGGTGCCTCGAAGGGCAACCCTGGACCCGCGGGAGGAGGAGGCGTCTTTCGAACTGCTTCAGGCAATCTTATTTTAGCGTACTATCTATCTTGCGGAGTATGTTCGTCGATGAAAGCCGAGCTTATTGCCCTGCTCGCTGGATTAGAAAATGCTAAGGCTATGCACATTTCAAGACTCCTGATAAATATGGATAATGATCCTTGCACTAAGTTAATTAACGAAGACCAACTCGTAAGCAACAACCTTAAGTTTATTGTGGAACGATGCAAGCGGCTTATTCGAGATACTACTTGGATAGTGAAGTTAGAGCATATTTACCGTGAAGGGAATATAGCAGCGGATCTTTTAGCGAATCGAGGAATCAATTTAAGCACCACTCCTACTCTTTTAAATGTCCCAGACACGAAGTTGGGACATGCATTCAAACTGCCTCGGTCATACCGAAGGTAAAAACGAAGGCACTCAATTAATAACGCAAAAAGACAAGTGAGGGATTGTGATCAAAGCCCCGGCCAAGCCAAAGGCCAATAAGACGAACTTTATTGAAAACAATTACAAAGAGAGTACAAACGACGGCCGTCCCCATAGGGATAAGCCTAAACACAACCTACCAAGAGTTTTACTAACAAAACACGGGAAAGAAAAGCAAAAGATTACAGACATATCACTTGAAGCGCCAAAAATGGCAGGGAGGAAAGGCTCAATAGTTGGCCCCCGAACAGCTAAAGCTATCCGAGATGCCAGGTGAGTCTGGTGACGACCGCCCGTCTCCCTATGCCCTTTCGCCCTTCATCATCGATGGCAGCACATCTTCGGGGGCTCGGCTCGAAGAGGGCTCGACGTTTTCAAGAGCCTTTAGCCTCTCAGCCTCCTTCACCTTTGCATCATAGGCCGCCTTGGCCTCGCCCTATCCGAGCCGCCTTCGCGCCTCCGTCTTCTCCGCAGCCTGCCTCCCGCAAAGACGCCATCTCGTCCAGAAGCTGGTCAAATTTATCCCACGGGAAGGAGCCCTCAGGGACGAGCTTTTTGATTGCCTCCCTGGTCGCCTCCTCGGCCTGGTCCCGGAATTGGGCGCACATTTTGGGGAGAAGATCATCTTGAAGCATTTCAATATCCTTCTCCTTTTGAGCAAGGGTAGCTGCGCGTCCCTCGAGCGCCTCCACTGGTTGTGGGGAAGATCCTTCCACTCTTCCTCTTGGCAACCACGGCGTCATAAGCACCCTTATACCGTCCCGCTCCTCCATCATCTTGGCGGTGGCGGCATCAAGCATCCTCAACTTTGGCCTTCTCGGCCGCTAGCAGCCTTCTCGTTTCCTCCACACGCCTCTTGGCGGCAAGGAGATCCAGCTTAGCCTTCCGGCTTCCCCCTTTGCAGCAGAGAGATCAAGCTTAAGCTTTGCGATCGTGGCGGGGATTGGGCCACGGCCTTCTCCCCGCTCCATGATGTGGGAGCCGGCTAGTTGGTCCACTTCGCCGACCTCTTATATATTTTCACACCCTCCGCCACAAGCTCGGAGGGAGGAATCTTCTGAGCCGAGGAGTCACAAAGTGACGTTTCTATCACCCGCCTTCTCAATAGCCTTCTCAGTCGCTTCCCTAATTGCCGCTCGGTGAGAACGGCCGCCGAAGGTGGATCTACAAAAATTTACACGAGCATCCATGTCACCATGCATTGACACATCGTAAAGCTTTGTCATCGGGATGTCCAACGAACCAGCCTAAATCCGAACCACAAGTTAGATCCGTACCGGTCTGGACCCTCTTAGGTGGAGGGCCGGCTAAGTCGATCTTCTCCTCGACAACGGTGGAAGCGGGGACGGTGGCTCTTTTCTCTTCTTCGAGGAGAAGGGCTCTTAGCAACGGTCACCACCCCCCAAAGTGATATCGATGACCTCCACATGCTCCTTCGAACCACTGGGGTCGAAGAGGGAGTTGACACGTTACACCGCCGCCAACCTCGGCCTTTGCCTTCTTTGTTCTCTTTGGCACGCCTCCGAGAACCCTTGCACAGGCCGCCGGATCCGGTGACTTCACCGCTTATCCATGAGTTCGTTGGGAGCCGGTCTACGATCATGCAAGTCAGCCGTGGGATGCTGTTCAACGACCTTCCTGTCCTTATCAAGCCCTAACCTCTGCAAGGTCCTCTCAGACAGATCCTGGCCAAACCGGTCTGCAAGAAATCAAACAAAGGTTACATAAAAGGAGTAAAACAAAGCTCTGAAACAAGAGCATAACAGGCAAAGATGGGCCTCACACCGACCCCACTCACCCTGGCTGAGGGCCGGTATGAGGCCGACGTGGTAGAGCAGCTCATCCTGAAGAATAATCTGAGTCGGGGGCAGCCATCCCTTCTCAAAGATCAAACAACAGACGCCCGCTTCTCATCCTCCGCAAGAGGGACCATCGAAGCGTCCATTTTAACTTTACCCCGGGAGATACATTCCTCATACTCTTCCCGGCTCTCACACCGCAAGTAAACAGGGCTCTGGAAAGACCGAGGCAATGGGTAGTCCTCCGGCACTTGAACATACACCCATCGCCGTTGCCAGTCCTTGCAAGAAGTAAGTTTGGACACGGAGACGAAGCCTGGCTCCGCCTGCACGCTGTACCAACCCACTTTACCGGCGATTGACGGCCGTAAATGATGAAGGCGGCGGAATAAGTTGACTGTCGGGATCTCCCCCCTAAAAAGACAGAGCCACACAAAGCCGACTATCGTCCTCATGGCCAACGGATGCAGTTGGGCCACAGCGACGTTCATAGCTTTGATGATGCCCATGACGTATTTATTCAAAGGAAACCGCAGCCCATACTCCAGGTGCCTGATGTACACGCCGATGTGACCCAGTGGAGGGCAACAGACCGCCTGACCCTCCTCAGGGATAATGATCTTGTACCCCTCATCGAAGGAAAAATGGCCTCCGAAAAAGGTCTCGCCGGAACAACTGGCGAACTTATGGGCCCAAGCACGGTCAAGACTAGTCGTGCAGGCCTCGCCATGATCCGGGATAGACAGCCTCTCACCATCAGACGGAGTCCGCTCATCATCATCAGCATCATCATCCTCATGCCCCCATTCCTCCAAAATTGGTGGATCGACTACGGGAGAAGGAGACCTAGGGCCCCCAAACCTTATCGGGATGGCGTCTAGTATCCCCTCCCCATCAAGACGCAACGGGGAACCCCCCGGCGTAGAAGTGCTAGTCCCGGCGTCAGCAGAAGACATAATAGCAATAATTATTTAACAAAATAAGAAGTGAAGAAATTTGTTTGTTTACCTTGAAGAAAAACACTCGCCGGAGTAACAACTCTGAAAATTAGAAGACAAAGAAGCCCTTGAAAGTTTAGAGAGAAGAAAATTTTGGAGAGAATGAAATTGGTGGCCAATTTCACGGAATAACTGCCCTATTTATAGGGAAAAGCCCATGAAGAAAGACCAATCAGAGAACAGCCCATGAAGCGTCAACCAATCAGCGTGCAGACACGTGTCGGACATGCAACCACGGGATGTCAATCGTTGCAACAGTTGAACGTCAATCAATGCAACAGTGACCAAGCGTCTTCAACACGCCCATTCACATCTCTCCGCCTATTCACCTTCCTCAACAAATTCCCAAGCATCCGTTCTCTCCGCCGCCACATGATCAACCAAGCTAGGTAGCGCGGCCGGGGCAATCAAAAACAACCGGCACTCTCAACCCTGGTCTCGGCCAGCGTCACTTTCTTTTCCACATCGGATGCCCTTTACACATCCATGTGGAGGGGGGATATGGTACGGCCTAAGAAAGACCAGGCCGAGGTAGAAGAGGCCGACGCAGTAGAAGAAGCCGATGCAGAAAATTTTTTACAAATTACTTGCGCAGAATATACGCTCAAACATACATCGGAGCCCATACCACGGCATAGACTACGCTGGGGGCAAATTGATGGGGCATATTCTGCACCGCTGACCAAGTCAACATATTGAGCAAGGTCAAAGGTGTCCACAGCAAGTCAACGACTTAGACAAGCCCTAGCCGATGACCCATCTACTGTCGGCTGGTCTCGGCATGACAACTGCCCCGGGCGCATATCCGCGTACTCATATCCAAGAACCCTCGGCCCCGCCATAGGTCCATCGGCCGAGGGTAGAACGGTCTTTCCACCTGCTAGCCACTTGGCCACTTGGCCACTACGTGACAAAAGGTGAAAGTCTATAAATACTCCTCAACCTTCATTGAGGAAAGGATCCACAATTTAACCTAAGAATCACTATTCATCTGGTATTATCTTCCTTATCTCTCTACAATATACATTTAGTCAAGTAACAACTTACCTCTCTAAGTTCTCGACTTGAGCGTCGGAGTGAGTTCGCTCGGCCCAAAGCCGAGCCCTCAGTTTGTTCATCATTTCAGGAGACCGACAGGAGGATTCAAGCAAAGACGTCATTCTACGAGCTACGAGTGGTAACAAATATCTGCTCTGGAATTACACCCGGAACAGAATGTAAATCACTTGATGTCCAACATCCCATGAGCTTGTCATGGGGACTATTTCTGCCCTTAGCTCCGCTGCTAATTGTTCAAGTTCCTACCTATCTACAAAGTCTAGCGTTATGCAATAGCTTTGCTATGGCTTGGTATAACTCCGAACTGACAAAGTGAGTCTTTTGTGAGAGGGTCTCAGAAGTCAGATCAACCCAAATATCTTTACTTTAGTTTTATGCTAGTTTTTTCAATCATATGTTCATGTTATTCAATTGTGTTGACGAGGGAGTCAGATTTTTGGGGCATCTGAAGGAATGGTGGATAATGGTTGAGAAATGGTCCAGTGAGTCATGGAATTTTGATTATACGTTTTTATTATACTGTTTGGGTAACAGTAACATCGTCTTTATTAGGCTTGTGTTCTTATTTTTATTCTATTTTCTAAATGAGTGTCAAATTTGTTTTACTAATCGTACACTCCAACAGATGACGTGTTTAATCGAGAACAAGGCTCTTGAGCTCAAGATAGCTCTAAAACAAGGGCATGGAATACAAGTCCAATTAAGGTTCGTTGCTTCTTATTTAAGTTACTACTTTTTTATTCTTTGAGCTACTAGTAATCTGGTATATGTCTTTCCATGTTATTATACTCTCCCTTGCATTCAATTTTAGTTGTTCATATTTCCCAATTCTCAATTCTGAGTTCTCAATTCTTGAGTTTTACTAAATGCTTGAGGTAAACATCATGGAAAAAGTAGTACCCCTATATAAACTGAGGAGTCATCTTAGAGAAGGAAAACTTACTTACAGAGATACTGTTACACTTTTTACTTCTTGTCTCAAAACCGGATCATATTGCAAGTGATATTCATATGAATGCTGTTTGTAAAAATAAAAATGTAGAATTGCTTAAGTCGTAAGCATACATTAATACATGATGCATCGTACACCTAATTAATGTTTGCTGGAAACATAGAATTTAACGTTTGATTAGATAAGTTAATTCTCTTGTTTTACTATTCCATTTGCGGCTGCCTTTTAGAGACTGGGGCAATGTTGTTAAATTTGGTCAAAAGCTCATCTTGGGTCATTTTCAGAAACAGGCGTTCCATTTGTCATCATTGTTGTTGTTTGGGGTTGTTAGTAATCAGGGATGCCAATTTGACTGAACCCTTTGAGTTACACAAATTCTCATTATAGACGGATACTATCCGTCTATACGTATAGACGGATACCATTTCCCCTCACAAAATACCCATTTGTCATAAAGTGGGAAACACATGAGGGGTGCCCCACCTTATCCCCCTACCCATTTTATTAGAGGTCTTTACCCGTCTGTTCGCCCCACCCGTCTATACCAAGACCTATTATTTGAGTTATTACCTTAAAGATATGCTTTGCGAATGTTTTGACTGATGTTTTGCTGACTCTCCTGCACTGTTACTCATGGTCAGGGCTGACCGGCTGAGCACAACATCACATTAGGGTAAAGTGTATAAAATTGTGAAATTAGTACTTAAATTTGGGTGGTAGGTCAAATTGTCAAGGAGGAAATATGCCTCTCTTTAGTGTGTTGCTCTCTCAGTTGAAATGTTTTGGCTTGGGACATATTTATCAGTTTCTAGTCTCATGTGTACTAACTTTTCTCCTTTTTATTCTGATAAAACTATGTGATAGATATGAGGGAGCCAAAGTGCATAGCCAAAATGGCTATATGGGCTATGCAGTTATCTGTAATGCCTACATGTTTAATCTCAGCTTTTGGTTGCAGCATCAAACCTCACATTCGATGATATCGAGAAACAAAGGAAGTATGAAACTATCTCCTTCGAAGAAGTTCAAAGTGAAGTCACTAAGCCCAAGGTGACCTTCCGTCTCTTTAAATTCACAAGTATCCTTATTTATGATTCCATTGCAAATGACTTATTGTTTTTCTTATGCTGCTATGCCCTAAGAAAAATAACCGAGGGCCTGATAGTTGAGGTTCAAACTTGTAAATTCATTACTTAAAGTCA
The DNA here is from genome assembly GCF_048544455.1 of Silene latifolia. Lineage (NCBI taxonomy): Eukaryota > Viridiplantae > Streptophyta > Magnoliopsida > Caryophyllales > Caryophyllaceae > Silene > Silene latifolia. The sequence goes on along the minus strand of NC_133538.1, from coordinate 424,991,878 downwards.
GTATTATGGGAATGAAAAGGGTCTTGTATATCAACTTTTTGTTCATCCCTGCAGAGTTAATTAGTTGTTTCATTGTTTTTTTTATAAAGGGACGTTGCCTGAGGCCTCAACGAGGGACATTGGCCCTCATGAGCGTGACTTCAGGATACATAGTTGTCATTATGTCTTGTTTGTGTGGAATTGGTTGATGCTCTTTCACTTGTAGTATGGGGAAGAAGTGGACTCTAGAAATACTACTTAACTTAGCTAATTTTAACTAATTTAGTTTTTAGTTGGGGAATCAAACCTTATCAATTGTTTTTTAGATCACTCCATAAAGTATTTTTAAAGATACTAATGTTAATTTTTAAATGCCCATGTTTCTTTCTTTGATTCTTTCCCTAGTATTTTTTTTATAATTTGAAATATAAGAATTTGAACTGTCTCCTCTCTCCACTGGTTTCCTTAGTCAAGTCTGGTTTTAGGTTTACTCTATCATATGTCTCAGAAGCACATGGACAACTTCTGTCACCTTTAGTTTCTCAGTATCCTCTCAATGGTACCTGAATGAGCTTGATTGGTTGATATGCAGTACATATATGGGATCATTTTTCTTCAATGATTTCTACACACTTTTTATTTTTCACGAAAAAACATAATTTCAGGGAACGAGCATTTTTTCTTCAATGCTTTACCTAGCATTTCACGTGCTTTGGCGGAAGTAATTGTACGTGAGGCGAATTTTTTTTAGTAAATAGCAAATGAATTTTTTTTTATTGTAATTGCTTGATCATACGCTGAAAGTAATATGTTTTGGTTGTCTGCTAGGCTTTAATTGAAGGACTTCATGCTCCGGTTGTATTGTCTCACAATGACTTGCTATCTGGGAACATAATGGTGAATGAAGAGGAAGGTGAAACCACCACCGCAGTTCAGCTTTACTGATTCGAGTAATAATTATGCCTTTTGTTTGTAGCAAATATTGTACTGATTTTAGAGGGTTTATTTGTCATGTGTATGTATAGATTTTAGAGTATTTATTTCCTAATAAAAAAAGGATTGCAATGTAAATTGATAATTAGGATATATTATTTTAAATAAAATGATTTGAATGTTTTTTTTATACTAGTCTAAGTTTTAGTATTCGGATTGTATAATTTTGACAAATATATATATATATATATATATATATATATATATATATATATATATATATATATATATATATATATATATATATATATATATATATATATATATATATAGAGAGAGAGAGAGAGAGAGAGAGAGAGAGAGAGAGAGAGAGGTGGGATCCGGTGAGAACGATCATTCGGTGAGAACGGTGAGAACGCACTATATACATTGAATATATATGTGATTGAGTTTTTTTTTTTTTTTTTTTTTTTTTTTTTTTTAACCATATCTTGGATACACTTTAAAATATCGTAGGTACGCTTTTTACCCGAAATCCTACATACACTTTTTAAGAATTTAGATACACTATTTTTTATGCTAGATACACTTTTTACCTGAATTCTATATATACTTTTTAACAATATAGATACGCTTTTTTACTTAATTTTATACACACTTTTTAAGAATATAGATACACTTTTACCCATTTTTAGATACAATTTTTACTTGAATTTTATATGCACTTTTTAAGAATGTAGATATACTCGTTTTTTCCTATCCTAGGTACACTTTGTACGAGATATATTTAAAGTATCTAATCTAATATTATAATTAATGTATCTATTACAGTAGTAGTATTTTTAACGCTTCAAATGGATCAGTAGTCAAAATTATAACCCGTACTAAGTCGCTCACAGATACCCAAACACACGAATTCAATCATAAAGTTACATTCCACGAAATAGCAATATACGAAGTAACATACAGCAACAAATCTACTTCAATATTTTGCTAAGAATCTTATTGTTAAATGTCAGCAATGTAAAGGCCCAAACAACGTTTCATTTCAAACCACCGAGTGTCTTCCATCATACGAGGCCGGAGCAAAGTCAGACTGAGTCGATTCATATAATCGAAACCGCCACAAGTCAAACTCAAATTGCATAATCGACACATTGGGAACCGAGCTGGATCGAACAATGATTTTCGTAACACCAGGATGAATCAAAATACCACGTCGGGGCTCACATCGCTGTCGGCAACTGTAAACCTGAAGAAACAGCCTGTCTCCTTCACTGCCACGTTAGCGTCGGCATAGAAATGAAATTGATTATCGGACGTCGATTAATTTGGAGGAATTGAGGTGAAATGGAATTAATTACTTTAATTAAACAATTAAGAGTTTGATAGCAATATCGCACTACATGTGCGTTATGTTGGTGTCGGGTCTCGTCGCCGGCGAAGGAGAATCGTAATCTGAGGCTCGAGAATCAGGTATGTTTCGTATTTATGGTGCTCTGGCGACATCGTATTGCCATCGCCATCACCGTCGTTTCCGACGGCTACAACAAGTGGAACATGCGAGAAGGAGAGGGAAAGTGGTGACGGTGATGGTGATCGTAAGAGAAAGTGAGATTTATTGTGAAGGTAAAAAAAGGGTACAAGGAGGAAGTAAGATAATCGATTGTTATGGTGGTGGCGTTCACTGGCGTAAAAACGTTACGATCCGTCGAGTATATGGGGTCTAGGGTGGGGGTCGCCGGAGCTATGGTGTCGGCATTACTTGCGTGGGGTGAAAGGAGATAGAGTGATGGGTCAGATTGAGTTATGGGTTTATGCGTGAGAAATGAAATGGGTTAGAGTAGTTGGGATTTTCAATATCAGCCTTAGATTAATTAATAATTTGGCTAAGTAGTGTGTTCTCACCGTTCTCACCGAGTGATCGTTCTTACCGGATCCTAAATCTATATATATATATATATATATATATATATATATATATATATATATATATATATATATATATAGAGAGAGAGAGAGAGAGAGAGGGGGGGAGAGATTGGATTTGGTAATTTTGGTTCTTATGGTGAGTTGTGAGTTGGGGAATCTCAACCATTAGATTAAATTAGAGATGAGTGGCCAAGATTAATCTTGGTTGTATATAAAAGATTGTTATTTAGTTTATTTTTCTCTTTTCTAGTGCTACTTTTTTTTTTTTACTTTAATTTTTTTATCTCTTTTTTTTACCTCGTGTTATTATGCTTTTTTTTACAACTTTGATTTTTTTTTCCTCTTATATTTTTCTCTAATTTTCTCATTATGTTACCTTTTTTTCTTTTTCTTTTTGTACCAAATTTTTTTTTGCTTGAATTTTTTTTCACTCTTATTTTTTTTTTACCTCGTGTTATTATGCTGTTATTGTGCTTTTTTTAACTTGATTTTTTAACGACTTTGATTTTTTTTTCTCTTTTTTTTTTTACCACAAGTTATTGTGCTGTTATTGTTATTTGTTATTATTGTGATGCTATTCTGCCGTTACTTTGATTTTTTTTACGACTTTGATTTTTTTTCTTTTTTTTACCACGTGTTATTGTGTTGTTATTGTTACTCCGCTGTTATTGTGATGTTATTCTGCTGTCACTTTAATTTTTTTTACGAATTTGATTTTTTTTTTTTACCACGTGTTATTGTGCTGTTATTCTACTATTATTTTGGTGTTATTGTGATGTTATTCCGGTGCCACTTTGATTTTTTTTTACGACTTTGATTATTTTTCTTTTTTTTTTTACCACGTGTTATTGTGCTGTTATTCTACTGTTATTCTGCTGTTATTTTGGTGTCACTTTGATTTTTTTTTAGGACTTTTGACTTTTTTTTTACCACGTGTTATTGTGCTGTTATTCTACTGTTATTCTGCTGTTATTGTGATGTTATTCCGGTGTCACTTTGATTTTTTTACTCTTTTTTTTACCGCATGTTATTGTGCCGTTATTCTACTGTTATTCTGCTGTTATTCCGATGTCCCTTTGATTTTTTCTACTACTTTAATTTTTTTTTTCCTTTTTTTCCCCGTGTTATTGTGTTGTTATTGTTGTGTTATTGTAGTGTTATTCGTGTATTATTGTAGTATTATTCTGGTGCTATTGTTGTGTTATTGTACTGAAACATAAAAAACAAAGAGAAACCTAACAATTAATCAATAGAGAAATATAAAAAGTAACAAAAGAGACCCAATTCATGGGCAATCCATGTGATAAATATCTCTCATTATTTTCTAAAAAACAAGCTGTATCAAATAATGGGCAAAAGAAAATGAAATGGGAAAGAAAAAATCAGAGTGAAGATCAGTGACACCCGCGCTCTCCCTAAACCCGACATCAGCAACAACTCGGCGCCCATCATCATTTCGCACTCCCTAAACGTGTTAATGTTGACCCATCTACACGACTTCATACAAAAAGTTGAGTTCCAAGACACAAGATCCGGGTTCTGAATTTCGTTAAACACACGAAATGCAGACTGGGAGTCACCACAGCTAGAGTACATGTCAACCATAGCATTCTGTAACGGCAAATCTAAAGGCACACCAGTCACAATAACATGATCATGAGTAAGTCTACCGAAAGCATAATCACTCAACCTTGAACAAGCACTAAGTACCATCGAATAGCTAAATTCCGTAGGCAACACACCACTCCTTACCATGTTGCTGAAAAGACATAAACCTTCTGTTAACTTATTATTCTTGACATGCCCTGAAATGATACAATTCCAGGAATACGCGTCTTTAGCAAGAACATTTCCAAATACTTCATTAGCCAATTTCAACACCCCTATACTCTCATCTCACTCCTCTGCCAACCCACCATTAACACACCCCATCAATCACCATCAGCAGCTCGAACCCGACTCCGCTGCACAATCAGCCGTCTTCCTTCAGCAGTCCAGAATCGAAACCCAATTCGAAGCTTCACCAATGGAGGCACAAATAACTCTGAACCGAGCAACCCACTCAACCACCACCGAGGAGCCCACCATTAGTCTGGGCTCATCTCGGACTCCGCCAATCACTCCTCAATTTTAGGCGCCACAACATTTCAGTCCGCACCCCCTTACCAGGATAAATTTGAGCACAATCAATGTCTTCCTTTTCGCTGCTAAAACAATATCCGAAAACCCTCAGTGTGAAAAATATGACTGCACTCACTATAAGGCCATTAGCCACCGCGAAAACCATGACTGCACATGCAGCTGTACGAGCTCGTTGTGGGTTCCCTGCCCCAAGCTCATTCGAGACCCTGGTACCGTTTATACACCACAGAACAAAAATCAGCCCGATTTTTCGCTATTTGTTTAAGATCCCGGATACTGCGTCTTAGAAGTCACAAATGTATGGATATCTCCTTGGTCAAGAAAAGTAAGTTTACTACTTTATGTTCCTTGCATTTATTTTTGATCATGAATAATTTGGGATAATGGGATGTTTCAGGGGTCTTCAACCACCACCGGAACTGCCAGAGTTCCATTTATCACTGAGACCAGATGATTACGAGTTGCCAGCAATTGACAGCGCGTGGAGTAAGGAGAAGTGGGAGATTCAGAGACAATTGCTTAAGGAACGCGTAGAAGATCCAGAACACAAGGTTATAGGGATTCAAAGACATTCAGACACACAACCAAGTCTGGTAATTGGAGCCAAGATAGAATGACATAGGATTCTGCAACATCGTCATCTAACTTAATTACAGGTTCATCATGGTCAAAGTTTCCTCGAGTTTGTATATCTCCTTGAATGAACACAAAAACCAAGTATCCCAACATTTTCATTAAACTCGATTAAAGGTTCATTTTGCAGAACCTATTTTATATCTACTCCAGTGAATACAAACACCATGTCTCGCATCATAAAATGGGGCGAGTCCCCCATTATCAAAGATGTCAAATCAAACCTACTATAAACTAAAGAGAAAGCTGCAATACGACTCACCAATATCAACAAAATAGGGGGTAGCCAACTAGTCAATGACTTGATGATAATTGATATCATTTTACAACTTCATCTCCAAATTCGTCATCGAGACCTTTTCTCCGTTCTTGAGGAAATGTGGCCACTACTGCCTCAAAAACAGTCCACTACTACCATGGCAGGTTATCATTCCAATCATCGCAGCAACCGAGCACCACCTAGTTCACATCAATTCGTTCTTCTCTCTTCTCCAAATTAATGATATTTACAAAATTGAATTCGACTTGTTGAATTTGATGGTATAATTCGCAAAAATCTAGAAGATAAATCAATGCTAAAGTAATCGTTATGGGTGAAATTCTAGGTTTTTTATTGTTATTAATCGTTTCTTCAACCAAATTGGGATTTTTTTTTGCTTCAGAGAAAGAGAGACAGAGGGGTGTCGGTGGGTTTTTGTGTGGCTGGGAGGTGGGCAGTGTTAAGAAGTTCAACTAATGGGATCTAATCGCTGCCCTTGGTTTCCTTTGATCAAGTGGCTGAGATTTTTCAAACTCACAACTCATCGTAAGAACCAAACTCACGAGATCCACATATATATATATATATATATATATATATATATATATATATATATATATATATATATATATATATATATATATATATATGCTTGTGAGTTTTGTTTTATAGTGAGTTGTGAGTTTTAGCTTTTAAATCTCAAATACTAGATTATATTAGAGATGAGTGACCAAGTTCTAATCTTACATGTCATATAAAATCATTGTCATTTACTTATTTTCTCTTTTTTCTAGTGCTACTTTTTTTTTTACTTTAATTTTTTTTATCTCTTTTTTTTACCTTCTGTTATGCCTTTTTTTTTTTTTACAACTTTGATTTTTTTGTCCTCTTATGTTTTTCTCTAATTTTCTCATTATGTTACATTTTTTTCTTTTCCTTTTTGTACCAGTTTTTTTTTACTTGAATTTTTTTTACTCTTATTTTTTTACCTTGTGTCATTATGTTGTTATTGTGCTTTTTTTTTTACTTTGATTTTTTTTACGACTTTGATTTTTTTTCTCTTTTTTTTTTACCACATGTTATTGTCTTGTTATTTTTATTATTGTTATTAAATTGTTATTGTGATGTTATTTCATTTACTTTGATTTTTTTTACGACTTGATTTTTTTTTCTTTTTTTTTACCACGTGTTATTATGCTGTTATTCCAGTGTCACTTTGATTTTTTTACTACTTTGATTTTTTTTACTACTTTGATTTTTTACTCTTTTTTTACCGCATGTTATTGTGCTGTTATTCAGATGTTATTGTGATGTTATTCCGGTGTCACTTTGATTTTTTTTACGACCTTGATTTTTTGTTTCTTTTTTTACCACGTGTTATTGTGTTGTTATTCTACTGTTATTCTGCTGTTATTGTGATGTTATTCCGGTGTCACTTTGATTTTTTTTACGACTTTGATTTTTTTTTTTTTACCACGTGTTATTGTGCTGTTATTCTACTATTATTCTTCTGTTATTGTGATGTTATTCCGATGTCACTTTGATTTTTTTACTACTTTGATTTTTTTTACTACTTTGATTTTTTACCGCATATTATTGTGTTGTTATTCTGGTGTTATTGTGATGACTTTGATTTTTTTTACGACCTTGATTTTTTTTCTTTCTTTTACCACGTGTTATTGTATTGTTATTCTACTGTTATTCAGCTGTTATTGTGATGTTATTCCGGTGTCACTTTGATTATTTTCACGACTTTGATTTTTTCTCTCTTTTTTTTACCACGTGTTATTGTGCTGTTATTCTACTATTATTATGCTGTTATTGTGATGTTATTCTGGTGTCACTTTGATTTTTTTACTATGATTGTTTTACTACTTTGATTTTTTTACTCTTTTTTACCGCATGTTATTGTGCTGTTATTCTGGTGTTATTGTGATGTTATTCCGGTGCCACTTTGATTTTTTTTTTACGACCTTGATTTTTTTTTTCTTTTTTTCTTTACCACGTGTTATTATGTTTATTGTGAAGTGAGTAGTTGACCATTTAAAAGTATAAGGTAACGCTGAAGCTACTAAACTAGATAGAGAGTTTATTACGTTGAATGCTAACCATCTTCTTATGGGTTCATTGCTTTTATTGTCTATAATGGGCTTATACTCCTTTCATTTATTCATTTCGGCCTTACTCACTGACTACCCAATCATTTTAGTTACCTTTGGTATCAACAAAAGCAGAACGATTACCCAACACACTATACTGTTAGATAAAGGCGACAATTTTAATGATGCTTCATTCCCTTACAGACAAATTGTCTCAAGTATGTATAACCCTTATCGACTTTATCAACTTAACTAGTTTGTGTGTCCAGCTCTCTATTTGTTGAACATATTTGTGGACAACGCCCGCGGGAACTGCGTCCGCAGGATCCACACTAGGCATAATCGACTCGAGATTCCTTCGAATCGAATTAAAACAAATTAGAGTCGCCACCAAGTTTTTTAGGAACTTGGAACCGTTCAAGTCATCTTTACACCTTTCATCGAAAAGCATAAAGCCAATTGACTACGAGTGATTAAAGATAAAGACTTGTACCCTATATCACTCGATTAGAATGACTCTCGTAATCCAATGGTATTTAGACGGATCCACAAACCATAGATCTTGAGTAAGGGGTGAGGGTACGTGTTAGGAAGCCCATAAGGACACCTAACCCCGCCCGTCGATAACGGCCTCTACTAAGTCAAGTATCGGATTTCAAACAAGGTCGTAGCTACTACGATATATGATATGCAAACATCGTTTTAAAACCCTACACATGTGACAATAATTTCTATGTCGTTTAATGCATGAATACTAACTTTGTCAAAGTTGTTTTAGCATGTTGGTTGATTTGAAATAAAACATGCGCAAACACGGCTTAGGAGGAATGGGGGAGCCATTGGGATCTATCCTATTACAACCCAGGCATTTTATGCCGACACAACGAGAAATAAATTACAACTCGATCTAATTACAACAACTATCGAAATTATTTTGACTCAATTAAAATAAAACCTATATACATGATACAAAATTACAATACAAACTAACAAAAAACAACTTAAACTATTATGACTTAACTAATAAAATAAATGTAAACAAAAAGGCTAAAACTAAGTTAGATTGATTAATGATGTTAGCCGATTTATTAATTAGTAAACAAATTAGACTAAAATTAAACTAATTAAATTAAATTAAACAAATACAAAGGTTTGAAATAAATTAGGTACAACTTATTGATTAAATTCAACCCAACTCATTAAAATTATTCACCAATCCATATTTATTAAAATAGGATTAGTAAACAATTAAAGAAATAAAAGAAGAAAAGATATCAAAACTGGTAGACCCGTGCAGTGCACGGATCAGAAGTCAGAACAGACCCGTGCAGTGCACGGTTTTTGTAGAAAACAAAGTTAATTGCATTTTAATTTCGAAATCAGCAAAATAAATTACGGAAATATTCACTAAATCAAATTTACATATTTTGAACCTTAAAAAATAATAAAAACAAAATTTACAATATTAGAAACAAGTAAAACAAATTAAAGGTTAATTAATTATAAATTGAATTAAATAATTACGAACTAGGTTAAAAACAATTCTAATTTGTCAACGAGTGCAAATGGAAAGGTGTTAAGCACGCACTTCCATGCTAGCGAGAAAATTAGTGAATGGGAAGATCAATTCAATTAAAAATTAGAAGATTGCAAATTTCATTTACAATAATGTTATTTTACTCCTAAGATGCGTAATGAATTAACGAACTAAATTGAGGTGTTAAATTAGTTGAAAGAATTGTGTAAAGGTGGCCTACTATTACGATGAATGAAAAGATCAAAGTTAAAACAAAGGTACAAATAACATACTACGTCTATTAGATTGATTTAATTCTTTCCGATTCCAAATACGAGGATATGTAAATGAGAAGGGGATACGACCGACCAATCTGGCGGATTTCTTTCCCAACTCAAGTCAACGCGGGTATTCGGAATGACACTTTAACTCATACTCATACTATACTAATGTTTCATAGTTAGCGATGTTAGACGATGTATAATATATAAAATAAGCGATAGAAAAACAAATAAAAATAACGAAATAAAAAGGGAAAGAGGGAGGATTTGATGCACCCTCAACCTACATGTATCGTTGACACCGTCTTGGGTCGTAATCGATCGTAGATTTTATCTCGAGGGACCGTCGTCGACGAAGACAATTGAAATTGAATTTTGAAATCACGAAACAACACGTTCAAAAGGCAGACTTGAGCAGCGATTTTCAATCACTCACCACGACTTCGTTTCTCAACGATTTTTCAATCCGAAAGATGTTTTGGAAACTAGAAAGACTGAATTTTGTGAATATGGAAATAAACCAGAAGTTTTAATAGGATTTGTGCATGAGAATCAAGGCCAAAGACCACGACAGAAACTCGAAAACAAGATTTGTGTCCCTGTTTTCAAGCGGCTGTCACGGCTTTAGTTTAGGGTTTTTTTGGATGATTGATGGTTGTTATTTGCAGTATGATGTGGGCAGAACTTAGAGGAATGAAAGTATGGCAGAGGGGAGGTATTTATAGGGAGTTAAAGTAGGGTAAAAGAGAGCAACAAGCAGTCGGGCTGCTTTGTTTCGCTGCTGCTGTCCAGCAGCTTTCATGAGCTCGTGTAGGGTTTTTGAGGGGTGTTTCTTGGTGGGTAAGGCATGGTAATATGTTTAGGATAGTAAGGTGTGGATGGGTGGTCATGGGCACGGGTTTGGTAGCCGTTTGGAGCGGGTTTGGAAGTGTTTGATTGGGCTCGGGTTTGGAGAACGAAAACAGGGGGGCTGCTTATTGCGTGAGGTTTGTGAAGGAGTTTGGACGTGGGTTGCATGGGAAAGGGCTTGGAATTATAGCTTGATATGTGGGCTAGGTGGGAGGTGAGATATGGGTCGCATTGGAGTCGAATACGGGGCAGTTTTGGTGTCGGATTTGGGGCTGCAAAACAGAGCAGCGAAGGTGGTGTTGGGCTGTTTGGGACGTGATTTGGGAGGGCTAAGCCAGGGTTTTGGGGTGGGTTTTGGCTGGTATTTAAACACGGGTTGGAGGAGAGGGGATTGGGCTGATAGTGCGTCGAAAATCGAGCCCAAATCAAGTAGAAAACGAGCTCAAAAATCGCGTATAAAACCATCGTAAAAAATCGTGTTCTTCAAATACGGTTTATAAACGATATAAATTGATTTTTCAAATCAAATAACTAAAGAATGATTTTTCAAATCAAAAATATATTTTATTTTCAATAAAATAAATTTAAGAAAATAAATTCAAATTAAAACAATAAAATGAATTCACTTTTAAAAAAAACATTTAATTTAAATATCATTTAAATTAATAAAATACTTAAATCGACAACGCTCATTCTACATCGTAAAACGAGCCCAAATAATGACAATGACAACTAAAGAATACATGTGTCCTATCATCATCGGGTGTTTGTCGGGTTCTCTATAAATTCCAATATCGATGGATACGGGTATCTACAGAGCCCCACTTTGGTCGAGGCTTGGACAAAGCGAAAGTCAAAGTATACCCCAGTCCCTCTCGACCGAGGATTCTGCGGGTCGTTTATAGTCCATTAGACTTGCGTATATAAGCTCTTGACCATAAGAAGAGATCATACCGAAACTTCGTCGAGGATTAACTCTTGCTTCATTGCGTCAAATTGTCATCATTGGTCGTCGACCCATAAATTGCATATATGGTGGATTGAGCCTTATCCTTAGGCGCCTACGTATCCATTTACGACGGAATCAAATCCGCGTCGTAGTTCGGCAAGCTCGACACATGCCCAAAGTTTATCATCTGTTTGGCGTTTGTCCAAAATTCATCATCTGCTCACACTTGCCACAAATTTATCATCTGCTGGCACTTGTCCGAAATTCATCATTTGCTTACCACGGATTTCTTCCATTTCGTACTCTTGTATTGAATTGAATTCTTGGTGGATATCATCCTTTACATCTTGATAATGGTCTCTGAAGCCAACGGCTTAGAGCCCCGATTTGTGATGGCTCTAAAGTTGAAGACTTTAGAGCCCCCGATTGAAGCATATCCTGCTATATTTGAAACATAGAAAATGTACAAGCAATAATCATCACATAAGCACATTTGGATCATCGATCTTAAAATTGGATCATTTAAAAGATTGGGTCATCGACCCGAAAATTGAACACGTTGAAAGTCTTGAATAATTGGGCCATCGACCCGAATTTTGAATTTTGACATCACTTAGCATGTTGGGCCATCGACCTGAGGTTTGAAGTTGAAGTGTTGGAATCTTTGGGTCGTCGACCTAAAATTAAATTTGAATGATGGGTCATCGACCAAATTTGAACAAGTTGAAAATTTTGAATAATTGGGCCATCGACCCAAATTTTGAATTTGAAATGAATCCCTTGGATGTTGGGTCGTCGACCCAAAATTTGATGCAAAAAGTTTTTGAAATTTCGGAATTCTGAAATATTTGGCATTTTGAAATTGAACCTTGATAGGTGAGCAGGAAATATGACTCTGACACTCTGTATGACCCGTAAATAACGTGAGCGTAGCCCGCTACCGTAAAACAAAAAAGAAAATAAAACTGTAAGTGTGCACGGGTTTTAATTCGATTATTGACTTGTTGGGGGTAGAAATGTAAATTGGCCATTCTGGCGCCAAAAGATGGCAAATGGGAATCACAAGGTCGTCGGACTTAGGACGGAGATATCGTATGGCATGGGCGAGCTCCCGAGGACACATGGGAATCAAGATCACTTGGCATTGACAAGGTGGATTAAACTCACGGAGCAACAACTTTGGCTTCGCCCAGACACTAAACACAGACTGATTTTATGAGAACACTTAGACGTCACACATGACTTTTGTTGGGAACATTCTGTCACTCTTCTCCTCGCCTCCTTTCTTTTCAGCGGGTTTTCATCATTTCTTGCCACCGCCTTCTTTCTTTTCAGCGGGCTTTTACACGCCTTCTTTCTTTTCAGCGGGTTTTTCATATTTTCTGTTCCCAACACAAACCCACATCTATGTGACTCAGCATCTTTGCCTAAACCATTAGATAAAGCTCATTCTGAGACTCGATACTATTCATCCGAACCTATATCCTCATCCTAGCCTACATCGAGTGCTAAGACCGACTCAAACAAAGGTGGCTTCATTTGGACTTGGTTAAGACCCGTAAGAAACCGACAAGATGACAATTTGGTTGATGAGTGGATTGAATCCCTTATTCTGAAGGTCTGCCTACGTATTCGCGTGGAGCGAAATCAAATCCGACGTAGTTCGATCAAGGTGCATAAACATGGCATTTTGATTGTGTGTACACACTCAAAGGTTTCACCTAAGGTATCATGTCGTATCCCATTCTAGCCTGTAAGGTACTGTTAAATCCCGTGTCTAGGGTTGGTAACAAAAGGTTGTGGTTCTTTGGGATGTGGAGCTTGGTAAAAATAGGTTTGAAAGGTAAACCATCATTCTGAAGGTTCGTTTTGTGGTGCTAAGGCCAATGGCTATGGCTTATAACGTGGTTGTAAATGGTGTCTCAGATTTGATGAAACCCGAGTACAAATGGGTTGGGAAACGATGTGGGTTCAAATTTCCATGTCTGGACCCTAAAGGCTTAGCTTTACTACCACAAGCTAACTGATTCTCAGAATCCCTAACTATTCCCTCATAAATGCCTCGGGAAGGACTTAGGGGCATGGATGACTACTGATGGCACTACCTGACCATTTTGGCTTCGCCTTGAACTCCGATCAACATTTCGACATTTCTTTTCTTCTTTTCTTTTCTCTTTTTCTTCTTTCTTTTTTCGTCTCTTTTTCCTTTTTTCTTCTTGTTTTTTTTTGTCGTTTTTTTTCATCTTTTCCTTTTTTCTCTTTTTTTTTTTGAAAATGGTCTTCTACTCCTTCTCCTAGTCACCAATGGATACACCTTAAAAACTGGGCTTCGCCAACTAAATTGGGTTAGAATTAACAATTCCTTCTTAGAACGGGTTGATATCTTCTCTCTTCGAGAGGGGATGATTTTGTTGGGGAATGGGCTTACCTTCCGTCATCGGCATGGGAAATAAGGAGCTAGTCCGGGTTCGTCCTAGAATCATCTGAAAAGCTTGTCATAAGACTGGTTTTGATGGAGGTTTTCTACCGCCAGACATGGAATAGGTAAAGGAATCAAACACGGGATTCTGGTGTACCTTCCATTTTGAAACGGGACATATTTCTACCCAGGGATGCCTTTGAGTGTGTTGTGCATTTTATCATGCTTTTAGAATGATTGAGGATTGAAAACAAGACAAATTGGGAAACGAAACTGCAACCTTTTATTGGAATGACAAAAGTTTAACAGACTCGAAAGAACGATTCCTAGGACACACCCTAGGTCATCGCGGAACAAATGACTCAACTTCAAGAAAAGAAAGTCCTAGACTCGACTCTACTAAGATAAGAAAACAGATCCCGACTCATAATTTTCAAATATAGTTTTGAGCTTTCCCTTGTTCAGTTGTCAACTTAGATGCTCGGCTCTCGTCCTTGATCCCTGTGATGGTTTGCCTCCATCCCGAGGTAGTCCTCTGAGGATCTACGCTAGTGATGGAGGTTGGTGAATCGAATTGTCTTTTATTAACTTCGTTAATGAGAGGAGTACATTCTAGAGCAAGACTCCCGACTTGAATTTTATTCTTCGGGTTTGGCAAGAATTCAAAGCAATCCACAAATATTTTCCCGATAAACACCCCTTTCAAGTGACATGGGCGGATAAGATGGGAATAATCGACATTGTCTTCGACAGAAACAAAGTTGGCGTGATCGCCAAATGGATTGGTGATGTTATTGGGTTTAACAGTTGGGATTGGGAGTGTTCCATTCTCAATCATGTGTTGCATTTCGTGCTTCAGTCGATAGCACCTTACAGTATCATGGCCTTTCCCTTGATGAAAGGCACAGTAGGCATTTGGTTTATACCATTTACCTTGTTGATCAGTGGGAGGGTCCGGAGTTGGACCAATAGGCTTTAGCTTTCCTTGGGCTACGAGCCTTTGGAGAGCGTATGTATAAGTGCATCCGATATCGGTGAATGCCCTAGGTGTTTGGCGCTGCGACTTCTTCGATTGCCCTTCTAAGAGATTGATGGCTTCATCAATATGGGCGGTTCTTTGGGGCCTTGCCCTTAGACGATGAGGCCCTTGGTACCCTTTCGGCCTTTCGGCCCGCCTTATGACATCATCTTCTACCTTTATCCCGATTCTTATCAATTCTTTGAAAGAGCCAAAATTCTGGTATTTCAGAGTATTGCGGTAAATAGGTCGTAGATTCTTTACGAACTTATCTACCATTTCAACTTCATCAGGCTTCTTGGCTAATTTCACGCTTTCAGCGCGCCATCTTGCAAGGAATTCAGTAAAACCTTCTTTTTCTTTCTGTGTCATCACCTCCAATGTTCTTATGTTGGTTTGAATCTCGACATTATCAGCATAGTGCTTGCAGAACTCCACCGTAATATCTTCGAAAGTGAGGAAGTTCTTAAGGTCCAGATTGTAGAACCACGCCTTCGGGTGTTCATCCAGAGATTGAGCGAAAATTTCAGAGAGCATGTCAGCAGGTACTCCCTTCAGTGCTAAGTACCCCTTATAGGCCTTAACATGGTGGACTGGATCTTCTGTGCCCTTAAACTTTGGGATATCAGTGAGTACCATGTTTGTAGGCAACTTATCCTGAACTGGGGCATAGGCCCTAGCATTCTCGTAGTGGATGTTCTTCTCCTGGGAGAGTTTCAGACGGTCCTCAATGAACTTGAACCGTTTCTCCAGATCAGTCAGAGGTGGGGTAGATGAAGAGGAATCTTCACCCAGTTTGGATTCGATCACATCCATTCTGGACCTCATGAGGTTCACGGCCTCAGTGAGTTTGTTAACAGCGTCTTCCATTGCTTGAAGTCGGGGTTTTGGCGGCCTTTCTACAAGAAAACCCGGAACCGAGTCAATATTCAAATGTAAGAGCCCCTGCACACTTAAGGACACGATACCAACTTGACTAAAACAAAGACTCGACTTAAGACTGAGCTAACCAAAAGGTTTGACTCACGGTTGGATTTAGACCTCGATTAGTTTCAGACTCGACAAGACGACATGACTCAAGTTGTCATAGCTCGATTCTAAACTGGACTCGGTGTGACTAAACCCGTGATTGGACTAACATAGCCCATAGGTTTAAGTGAAACACCCTAAATGGCGTAGCTTGGACGTTTCTGTGGACTATCCTAGACCAATTGGTCGACCCACATGACTCGAAGCCTAAGAGGTGAGCTTGGGTGACCCAACAAGATCGTGTTCTAGATTCTCGGGGCAAAACACGCCTAGCCTAACACGGCCAGGACCCGGACACGACTCGACGCATTTCATGCTTGGTTAAGGTTCGAGAAATATTTTGGATTGAATTTGAAAAAAAAAAAAAAACGAATAATCGATTTGAAAATGAGATTTAAAATGGGCAGCATGCCGGCTATAAAAGCTTATTTTGGGCCGAAAAATCTAGTCCTACTTGGGCAGCATTCCGCGTTTTTAAAACCATGCTATTTTGAAAGTAAGTTGTTCAAAAGTTCGGTTTTGAAATTGATACGGAAAATTTGAAAAGACTCGGGAAATTCATTTCGCACATTGTCATTCTCTTGTTATAAGGATGTATGCTCCTAGACATCTCTAAGTTTCGGCAAGTCTTCTACAAGAAGGTCTATGCCCTCCATCCTTTTTGGGTCTTATAGAGCAAGGGCCTTTAGGTAGAGTACCTAGAAGAGCATCCCCACCATCAAGAACCACGACGAGGCGGAGTGGAAGCAAGCAATGTGCAAGTTCCTGGCATAGTGGGACGTCGCCCCCCACGCATCACAAAGAAGCGCTGGCACGGCCCGGGAAAGTCCTTAAGGGTTTATGCATGAATCGTAGCACTACGAGTAATGTTTTACTTTCCAATACTTTCTTTTCAAGTTTCACCTCGGAGGAAAAGACCCTAGAAACAAAGTGTAACTAGTCCTCTTTTCCCCAGCGGAGTCGCCAAACTGTGGACAACGCCCGCGGGAACAGCGTCCGCGGGATCCACACTAGGCATAATCGACTCGAGGTTCCTTCGAATCGAATTAAGACAAATTAGAATCGCCACCAAGTTTTTTGGGAACTTGGAACCGTTCAAGTCAACTTTACACTTTTCATCGAAAAGCATAAAGCCAATCGACTACGAGTGATTAAAGATAAAGACTTGTACCCTATATCACTAGATTAGAATGACTCTCGTAATCCAATGGTATTTAGACGGATCCACAAACCATAGATCTTGAGTAAGGGGTGAGGGTACGTGTTAGGAAGCCCATAAGGACACCTAACCCCGCCCGTCGATAACGGCCTCTACTAAGTCAAGTATCGGATTTCAAACAAGGTCGTAGCTACTAAGATATATGATATGCAAACATCGTTTTAAAACC
Organism: Silene latifolia; assembly: GCF_048544455.1. Lineage (NCBI taxonomy): Eukaryota > Viridiplantae > Streptophyta > Magnoliopsida > Caryophyllales > Caryophyllaceae > Silene > Silene latifolia. Next base: position 424,974,452 of record NC_133538.1, on the reverse strand, counting down.
CTAACATGTGACAATAATTTCTATGTCGTTTAATGCATGAATACTAACTTTGTCAAAGTTGTTTTAGCATGTTGGTTCATTTGAAATAAAAGATGCGCAAACACGTCTTAGGAGGAATGGGGGAGCCATTGGGATCTATCCTACTACAACCCAGGCATTTCATGCCGACACAACGAGAAATAAATTACAACTCGATCTAATTACAACAACTATCGAAATTATTTTGACTCAATTAAAATAAATCCTATATACATGATACAAAATTACAATACAAACTAACAAAAAACAAATTAAACTATTATGACTTAACAAATAAAATAAATGTAAACAAAAAGGCTAAAACTAAGTTAGATTGATTAATGATGTTAGCCGATTTATTAATTAGTAAACAAATTAGACTAGAATTAAACTAATTAAATTAAATTAAACAAATACAAAGGTTTGAAATAAATTAGGTACAACTTATTGATTAAATTGAACCCAACTCATTAAAATTATTCACCAATCCATATTTATTAAAATAGGATTAGTAAACAATTAAAGAAACAAAAGAAGAAAAGAAATCAAAACTGGCAGACCCGTGCAGTGCACGGATCAGAAGTCAGAACATACCCGCGCAGTGCACGGATCAGAAGTCAGAACAGACCCGTGCAGTGCACGGTTTTTGTAGAAAACAAAGTTAATTGCATTTTAATTTCGAAATCAGCAAAATAAATTACGGAAAAATTCACTAAAATAAATTTACATATTTTGAACCTTAAAAAATAATAAAAACAAAATTTACAATATTAGAAACAAGTAAAACAAATTAAAGGTTAATTAATTATAAATTGAATTAAATAATTACGAACTAGGTTAAAAACAATTCTAATTTATCAACGAGTGCAAATGGAAAGGTGCTAAGCACGCACTTCCATGCTAGTGAGAAAATTAGTGAATGGGAAGATGAATTCAATTAAAAATTAGAAGATTGCAAATTTCATTTACAATAATGTTATTTTACTCCTAAGATGCCTAATGAATTAACGAACTAAATTGAGGTGTTAAATTTGTTGAAAGAATTGTGTAAAGGTGGCCTACTATTACGATGAATGAAAAGATCAAAGTTAAAACAAAGGTACAAATAACATACTACGTCAATTAGATTGATTTAATTCTGTCCGATTCCAAATACGCGGATATGTAAATAAGAAGGGGATACAACCGACCAATCTGGCGGATTTCTTTCCCAACTCAAGTCAACGCGGATATTCGGAATGACACTTTAACTCATACTCATACTATACTAATGTTTCATAGTTAACGATGTTAGACGATGTATAATATATAAAATAAGCGATAGAAAAACAAATAAAAATAACGAAATAAAAAGGGAAAGAGGGAGGATTTGATGCACCCTCAACCTACATGTATCGTTGATACCGTCTTGGGTCGTAATCGATCGTAGATTTTATCTCGAGGGGCCGTCGTCGACGAAGACAATTGAAATTGAATTTTGAAATCACGAAACAACACGTTCAAAAGGCAGACTTGAGCAGCGATTTTCAATCACTCACCACGACTTCGTTTCTCAACGATTTTTCAATCCGAAAGATGTTTTAGAAACTAGAAAGACTGAATTTTGTGAATATGGAAATAAACCAGAAGTTTTAATAGGATTTGTGTACGAGAATCAAGACCAAAGACCACGACAGAAACTCGAAAACAAGATTTGTGTCCCTGTTTTCAAGCGGCTGTCACGGCTTTAGTTTAGGGTTTTTTTGGATGATTGATGGTTGTTATTTGCATTATGATGTGGGCAGAACTTAGAGGAATGAAAGTATGGCAGAGGGGAGGTATTTATAGGGAGTTTAAGTAGGGTAAAAGAGAGCAACAAGCAGTCGGGCTGCTTTGTTTCGCTGCTGCTGTCCAGCAGCTTTCATGAGCTCGTGTAGGGTTTTTGAGGGGTGTTTCTTGGTGGTCAAGGCATGGTAATATGTTTAGGATAGTCAGGTGTGGATGGGTGGTCATGGGCACGGGTTTGGTAGCCGTTTGGAGCGGGTTTGGAAGTGTTTGATTGGGCTCGGGTTTGGAGAACGAAAACAGGGGGGTTGCTTATTGCGTGAGGTTTGTGAAGGAGTTTGGACGTGGGTTGCATGGGAAAGGGCTTGGAATTATAGCTTGATATGTGGGATAGGTGGGAGGTGAGATATGGGTCGCATTGGAGTCGAATACGGGGCAGTTTTGGTGTCGGATTTGGGGCTGCAAAACAGAGCAGCGAAGGTGGTGTTGGGCTGTTTGGGACGTGATTTGGGAGGGCTAAGCCAGGGTTTTGTGGTGGGTTTTGGCTGGGATTTGAACACGGGTTGGAGGAGAGGGGATTGGGCCGAAAGTGCATCGAAAATCGAGCCCAAATCAAGTAGAAAACGAGCTCAAAAATCGCGTATAAAACCATCGTAAAAAATCGATTTCTTCAAATACGGTTTATAAACAATATAAATTGATTTTTCAAATCAAATAACTAAAGAATGATTTTTCAAATCAAAAATATATTTTATTTTCAATAAAATAAATTTAAGAAAATAAATTCAAATTGAAACAATAAAATGAATTCACTTTTAAAAAAAACATTTAATTTAAATATCATTTAAATTAATAAAATATTTCGTCGACAACGCTCATTCTACATCGTAAAACGAGCCCAAATAATGACAATGACAACTAAAGAATACATGTGTCCTATCATCATCGGGTGTTTGTCGGGTTCTCTATAAATTCCAATATCGACGGATACAGGTATCTACAATATTGATTCATTTTTATAAACAATGTATAATGACTAATATTCTCTTTCAGAATGCAGGTTGTATATGTGGAGTAACCTAAAATGCATCACGAATACTACTACAACAACAACAACGACTACAACAACAACAAGCATCAAGAATATTAATAAACCACTAAGTCCCACCAGCAGTGACACCAGCAGCAATACAAGCTGTGTTTCTAATGACAACAACAACAACAATTATGAGTATTTGCAGATACATTGCCTAATCTTCATTTTCACGAGCTTCCTCCTGCTAAACCCACTCATTTAACACCAAATCTAGGTAACATTTTCCCACTATCTACCTTTTATCCCTCTTTTTTTGTTTCTATTTTTGTCTGTTTAAAAAAGGTCAACTTTCAAGCTCTCATCTTATATGCTAACTCATCCAATTCCGATTTTGCGAGTCACCCATTCAAGATGTATTTTAGAGCTTAATGCCGGCAATCAACTATATATATTATACCCATTGGCGAGACCGACCGTAATTATAGATCCACAAATGACTAGTTTGGTTTTCTGTCGTTGTTACTCTTCCTAAGTTGCACCCAACTGTTACATTAATTCCTTACCTCCTTTATTCGAAATTTCAGTTCCCACTGTCGGCGAAATCTCGATTATTCTTCATCAATCAAACTCCAAATCTCGATTATTCTTCATCAATACTCGATTTTCCGGCGAAATCTCTGGCGTGAGAGCGATCGGAGGTCGACGAGGGACAGAAGCCGTTTGGGAAGTATGCTGTCATTAACTCCGTCTCCTCTTCTCCATGGCGTCAAGGCGAGTCACTTTAGGCGGATGCAGTCGACACCAGTAAAGGAGAGTTTGAGATCACTTCCACGTTTGTTTCTGATTGTAGTGGTGATAATGATTTGGATTATTGTAATGGTGACTTGGTGGTTGTTCAGAAGGTGAAGAAGAAAGGGAAGAATCAATATTCGGTTTTCTCAGTTTAATATTGCCGATGCCGACAAGAAGTTAGGTTTATTAAATTAGATCGCCATTGTTGAAATCTGAAAGTTTTTTGGGGATTTTTTTTGACAGGGAGTTAGGTTTATGGAGAAGAGAGAAGTAAACAAAAGAGGAGTGAAGAGAGACTCAGAAAGACGCGTGTTTTATTTTCATCTCAGCCGTGTATTTCTACTTTATTCAATGGCTGAGATTTGTGAGCACACAAACTCACAACTCACCGTAAGAACCAAACTCACGAGATCCCGCCTCTCTCTCTCTCTCTCTCTCTCTCTCTCTCTCTCTGAGAGAGAGAGAGAGAGAGAGAGAGAGAGAGAGAGAGAGAAGAGATCAACTAAGGCCATGTATATGTATTGAGTCCATAAGTTCTATTAATGGCCATTGGATGGTGAAAATGGATGGCCAAGATCAACCCCAAAAAAGTGTGTTTAATAGCTAATCTCACCATCTCTCTCCTCCTTCACTAATCCACTCTAATTAATCACTAATTTACTATATACTTGTTTTCCACTCATCCATTTATCTCCCATCTTACACATTTCATTTCTCTCTCCTCTCAAACTCTAAAAAAAAACCCAAATAAATAAAAAAAACCCAAAAATCCAAATAAATAAAATACCCAAAAATCCAAATAAATAAAAAAACCCAAAACACCCAAAAAAATCAAAAATCCAAAAAATAAAAAATGCAAAGAAATAAAAAAGTTCTCTTCTTCTACACCACCACCCCACCCGACACCACCCACCGCCACGACCCACCGTCTCACAACCACCGCCGCCGCCAACCCCACCGCCGCCGCAACGTTTTTTTTTTATTTTATTTTATTTTTTCGTTTTGATGTTATTTTTTATGTTTTGAGTTGTTTTTTTTATTTGTTATTTTTGTTGTGTTTTTTTCATTTGTTATTTTTGTTGTCTTTTATTTTGTTTATTCTTGTCTTTTTATCTATTTTCTCAATTCTCGCTTTTTTTTTTTACATTTTTTTTCTTAAGATTTTGGGTAAAATAAATCTCATATAATAAGTTAATTTTAATCTTTTGAAAAAATAACTTTATTATCTCGTTTTGTGGTGGTAGTTTGGTGGACTAAAGTTATACAAATATGGACTAAAGTTATACAAAAATGGACTAAAGTTATACAAATATGGACTAAAGTTATACAAAAATGGACTAAAGTTATACAAATATGGACTAAAGTTATACAAATATGGACTAAACGTATAACTCCACTCAGTAAATGTATAACTTATACTCAGTAAATGTATAACTCTAGTAACGATATGAGTAACTTCTACTCAATGAATGTATAACTCCAGTAGAAATGTGTGTAAGTTTTGTATAACTTTAGTCAATTTTTTGTCTAACTTTAGTCCAATTTTTGTATAACTTTAGTCCATATTTGTATAACTTTAGTCCATATTTGTATAACTTTAGTCCAATTTTTGGGTGGTGACGCGTCCAGATCTGGACGTGGAGGAGATGTGGGGAGTGAGGAGGTCGTGGAGACGGCAGAAGTGGAGTGGTGGCGAGTGTGGGTGGTTGGTTGTGCGAGGCAGGTGGGTGGTTGGTTGTGCGGTTGTGGGGTGGTTCGTGGCAGGTGGTGGCGGCAGTAGGAGGAGGGAGGTTGTGGGGTTAGATGGAGGTCGTCAGTGGTGGTGTTGGCATGATGTGGTTGGGTTGGTGAGCCGACATGATGCGGCGGTTTGGAGGTGATGAAGGCGGCGGTTTGGAGGTCGGAAATGGTGGCTGTTTTGGGTTTGGTTTTTTTTTTTTTTTTTTTAGTTTGTTTTGAATTGGTTTTTTTTAGAGAGGATGGGAGGAAAATGAGAGAGAATGAGTGAATGAGTGAATGAGAGAGAAGTGAAAGAGTGAATTATGAGGAAGTGAGAAGGGAGATTAGAATGGTGAAGGAGTTGTACAAGATTAGAATTATGTATATATATACATATATAGAGAAGGGTTCTAGTAAGTATCTCATATCATATGAGTCCCTAAGTCTATATAGGAGCCTTTGGATGAAGGGAATGGATGGATGAGATTGCATCTCAATGGATGGCCATAAATCTCCCTCCCTAATCTTGTACAACTTCTTCTAATCATGTATAACTCCTTCACCATTCTAATCTCCCTTCTCACTTCCTCATAATTCACTCTTTCACTTCTCTCTCATTCACTCATTCACTCATTCTCTCTCATTTTCCTCCCATCCTCTCTAAAAAAAACCAATTCAAAAAAAACTAAAAAAAAAAAAAAACCAAACCCAAAACAGCCACCATTTCCGACCTCCAAACCGCCGCCTTCATCACCTCCAAACCGCCGCATCATGCCGGCTCACCAACCCAACCACATCATGCCAACACCACCACTGACGACCTCCATCTGACCCCACAACCTCCCTCCTCTTATTGCCGCCACCACTTGCCACGAACCACCCCACAACCGCACAACCAACCAGCCACCTGCCTCGCACAACCAACCACCCACACTCGCCTCCACTCCACTTCCGCCGTCTCCACGACCTCCTCACTCCCCAAATCTCCTCCACGTCCAGATCTGGACGCGTCACCACCCATAACCACCAATATCAACCGCACGACAACCGCCTGCTCCCACCTCCTTTTCGATTGTTATTTTCGATTGGTTTTGCTGGTTTTCGATTCCGATCTGATTTTCGAAGGGTTTTTTTCGTTTTGTCTTTTTTTTATTTGATGATGATGTACTCTTGTATTGAGGACCTTTGCCTTTTCTGTGTTTTTGCTGTTTTTATCGTTTTATCGTTTTCGATTTTTTTTTATTTAAAAATAGTTGAAAATTGAGTTATGATGATGTACTCTTGTATACAGTTGTCTAAAAAAGATGTACTCTTGTATGATGATGTACTCTTTTTGTTTTTTGTTTTTTTTATCCTTTATGTTTTTAGTTTCTAGTCTTAAATTTTGATTTTTGTTATTTTCAAATCTTTTTAAATTTTGGTTTTTTAGATTTGTTGATTTTAATTTTTAAGATTTGTTGATTTTAATTTTTATATCTATTTGGTTTTCTTTTTTTTTAGATTTGTGAAATTACATTTTTTTCTAAGGTCTATTTGTTAACTTTAATGTTCATTATGCCTAACTTTAGTCCATTTTTGTATAACTTTAGTCCATTTTTGTATAACTTTAGTCCACCAAACTACAACCACAAAACGAGATAATAAAGTTATTTTTTCAAAAGATTAAAATTAACTTATTATATAAGATTTATTTTACCCAAAATCTTAAAAAAAAAATGTAAAAAATGGCGAGAATTGAGAAAATAGATGAAAAGACAAAAATAAACAAAAATAAAAGACAACAAAAATAACAAATGAGAAAAACACAACAAAAATAACGAATGAAAAAAACAACTAAAAACATAAAAAATAACATCAAAACGAAAAAAAAAAAAACGCTACGGCGGCGGTGGGGTTGGCGGTGGTTGTGAGACAGTGGGTCGTGGCGGTGGGTGGTGTCGGGTGGGGTGGTGGTGTAGTGGAAGAGAACTTTTTTATTTGTTTGGATTTTTGATTTTTTGGGTTTTTGATTTTTTGGGTGTTTTGGGTTTTTATTTATTTATTTGGATTTTTGGGTTTTTTATTTATTTGGATTTTTGGGTTTTTTTATTTATTTGGGTTTTTTTTTAGAGTTTGAGAGAAGAGAGAAATGAAATGTGTAAGATGAGAGAGAAATGGATGAGTGGAAAATAAATACTCTGTATATAGTAAATTAGTGATTAATTAGAGTGGATTAGATATAATTTATCAAAAAAACAATCATACAAATCACTATATTTAAAATTATCAAACCATTTTAAATACCTAAGGAACGATTTCAACAAAATCCAACAAAAATTAATAAGAAACAAACACAAACCATTATATTTCGAGCACAATCGATCAATACTGAATATTTTGAAAACTCAATGGTATATAAAAATATCACCATTACGATGGGCTCGAAAAAATAATAAATTTAGGCTTTTATTTCGCCCTAATCGGAGTCCGAATGAAGATTTACGGAGCTTTTTATGAAGTGGCTTTCATTTTATGCGGAAATAATTTTTTTGATTTGGTTTGAAAATGAAATAAAAATGAGAGGTAAATGAAATTATAAGAGAAAGAATTAATTAGTGTATGGGAAATTGGTTTAAAGGAGACAAACAATTAATTATGCATAGGTAGTATGAATTGTGTGTCTTTTATCTTTTAATCTCAACCATCCATTTTTTAAGATTCAATGGCTTAGATGAGGACTCATGGACTCAACCTAAAATAGTGGACTTATAGGATCCTATATATATATATATATATATATAGAATTAGGATCAAATGAGTCCACCTTCCTTAGGTGAGTCCATAAGTCCTAATCCTGACCATTAGATTAAAAGAATGGATGGTCAAGATTATAAAATAAAGGGCCTAGATTAACTCTTAGCACATAAAACCCTAATTTCCCTCACTCATTCATTCAGTAACTCAGTCCCTCTCCCTCTCCCTCTTCCTCTCTACCTCCAACTTCTCTCTCTAACACCCTCCTCTCCTCTCCTTTTTTTCGTCCTCCGCTGCCACGCCACACCAGCGCCGCCATCCTCTTCTCCTCTTCTGCCTCCCGCGGCACCACCCATCACTGTCACGCCGCCTATATCCCTTTTTTTTTCAGATCTGAACAAGTTGTTGGTGGTAGTTTTAGATGCGGTGGGTGTTAGTGTTTCTCGCTGCCTGCCACGCCGCCTCTCTCCCTCTTCCTTTCTCTTTTTTTTTTTCAGATTTGATTGGTATTGTTGTTGGTAGCGAAAGGGGCTGTTGTTGTGGTTGATGTCGCGCTTCTGCCGCCCTCGGCCGTCGCCTCCTCATTTCTCATTATTTTTCAGATCTGTTGCTGGTGGGTCATGTGTGGGGCTGGTGGTGATGATGTCGTGGGGTATGGTGGGTCAGGCCGCCGCCTCTTTGTTTCTCTTTTTTTTTTACAGATTCGATGGTGGGGGTTAAAGTTGTCATGGTGGTTGTTGGCGGGTCAGGCCGCCGCACCACGTTTCTCATTTCCTTTTTTTTGATCTGTTTATTGGGTTGTAATGTGTCGGTCTAGTTGGAGTTGTCGTGGTGGTAGTAAAGGGGTGGTGGTTGTTTTTTTTTATGCTGCTGCCTCGTTTTTTTTTTTAAGATGTAGTGTGTGCGTGGTGGTGGTTGCCGCGGGTCATGATGTGTGTGGTGGAGGTAGTTGTGGTTTGGGTGGGTGACAAAGGACTGGTTGTTGTTGTTAGTGGCGGTGATGGTGGTTATCGATATCGATGGCTCGCTAAGCATTAAAGTTACAAACTTATACCATTAAAGTTCACTCTCTCCATTACAGTGGCCATCTTAAATTAAATTACAAATTTTTCCATTATTACAAACTCTTATAGTAAAAATTGCCCCAAAAAAAATTAAAGTTTCACTCGTATATCACTAAAATTTCACTCGTTTAACATTAAAGTTTCATTCATAAATTAGTGAGTATTAATTAAAAATCAGTTACAATTACATTATTACAAACTCTTATATTAAAATGGCTTGAAAAAATTAATGGCTTTAAAAAATTAAAGTTTCAGCCGTATATCATTAAAATTTCACTAGTTTAACATTAAAGTTTTACTTTTAAGCATTAAAGTTACAATATTAAAACGTTAAAATTACATACATAAATAAGTGAAATAAAATAAATTTTAGTCAGAATTACATTATTGCATAAATTCAAAAAAAATTACTGGAAATGGCCTAAAAAAAATTAAAGTTTCACTTTTTAGCATTAAATTTATACTCGTATACTATTAAAGTTACAGTCAAAAATCAGTTGAATTAAATTAATATTAGTCACAATTACATAATTTCATAAAATCAAATTTTTATATTAGAAAATGGCCTAAAAAAATTAAAGTTACACTTTCAAACGTTAAAGTTTCACTAGTAAAACATTAAAGTTATATTCAAAAATACATAAATTTGTATTTTTATTTTCAAAAATGACTTTACAAAATTAAAATTACAATCGTAAAGAATTAAAGTTACATTCAAAGATTAAAGTTTCATTTATAAAACATTAAAGTTTCAATTCAGAAATTGTTTAAAAGCTTCAAATCTCAACCATCAATCTTAGAAGATCTAATGGCTTAGATTAGGACTTAGGGACTCAATTATTTAGGTGGACTCATTTGAACTTGCCTATATATATATATATATATATATATATATATATATATATATATATATATATATATATATATATACTCCCTCCATTCAACTCCACTTTACATGTATTTCTTTTTCGTCCATTCAACTCCACTTTACATGTTTTCTTTTTAGGCCAAGAAAATGACCATGTCCTTATTCACACTTCATATTTACAAAAAATGTCATCCATACCCCACACTAATCCACCATAAAACCCCACATTTATATTTTTTTAACATTTTTAACCCCACCATTCTCTTTCCCTATGTACTTTTTATAGTTTTTTTAATCCGTTCCTTAATATCCGTGCAAAAAGCATACTTGCGAAGTGGAGTTGAACGGAGGGAGTAGTAATAAGATCAAATAAGTCCTCCTCTTACATGTGTGTCCATAAGTCCTATTATGGGCCATTGGATGAAGAAGATGGATGGTTAAGATTAAAAGGGAAAATAAGTGATTAATTAGCCAATTTAACACTTTCTCACTCTACCCTCACTAATCCACCTAATTAAAAACTAATTCACTATATATAATTTATTTTTACACTTACTTATCTCTCATCAACACAATTTCACTCACTGTATCTCTCAAAAACCTCTCCTTTCTCAAAAACCAAAAAAATTCAAAATCTAAAAAATCAAAAAAAATTCCCTCCATATTCCTCTCCCACCCACCTCCACCGGCCCCACTACGACCACCACCCCCACCCTCCATCCCGACACCACCCACCCTCACCTCCTCACGGCCACACCCACCACCCACGCTGACCATCTCACAGCCTCCACCACCCGACCACCCGAGACCACCTACCACGCACCAAATCCGACACACCACCCCACAACAACAATAACAACAACGCCGACAACCCCCCACGTACTACTCCCCCCCGCCCCCGGCAACCTCCACTGCACTACCTTCTACCACAAAAAAAAAAAAGAGATCTGAAAATAATAACACCCAAATCCGGCCACCACTACCACAACACATCACACCACAACAACACCACATCCCGACACAACACAACCAAAGTCGCCACCACCACAACCCCCACTACTCCCCCTGGCAACCTCCTTTCCACCATTACGACATCCACCAACCACACCACCTCCTCCACTTTTTTGTTTCCGGATCTGTTCCCCACCACCATCGGGTTGTCCTTCAACCACCGCACAACAACACCCGCCATTACTACCACCACCACCAACAAACGCACCCTATCCCACACAAATCACGACAACAAGTCGTCCTTTCTCCGGCCCGTTTCATATTTAAGAGGGTTTTTGTTTGTTTTAAATTTTTTTGTTTTTTTTTTCATTTTCAGATCTAAGAGTGTGTGGGTTTTCTTTGATTTTGGTTTTGTCAGTGCGTTTTAGTTTTCTTTGATTTTTCTTTTTTTTTTCTTTTGTTGTGTCGATAGAAGTGGGGTTTGTGTGGCTTTTTTGTGGATTTTGGTTTTGTCTGCGTTTTTGTTTTCTTTGATTTTTCTTTTTTTTTTTCTTTTTTTTTTTCTTTTTTTTGTTTTTTTTGTGTGTCGATAGTGGCTTTTTTTTGTTTATATTTTTTGTCTCTTTTGTTAGATGCATTTTTTTTGGGTGATAGTATGAACTTAGGTATATTTTTTAAAATTTTAGATCTCTTTTTTTTTTTTTTTTTTTGAAAAGATCCAAGTTTTTAAACGAGATCTAGTATGGCTTTTTTTTTCCGACTTTTGTTTGTTGTTTCAAAATTACATTTATCTCTATTATTAAAGTTTCAGTTTTCTCTATTAAAGTTACATTTTTCTCTATTAAAATTACACTTATTAATGTTAATCTATTAAAGTTTCAGTTTTCTCTATTAAAATTACCTTTTTTTCCATTAGAATTACACTTTTCTTTGTTAAAGTTACATTTTTCTCCATTAAAATTACACATTTATCTATTAGAATTCACTTTTATCTATTATAATTACACTTTTGTCTATTAAAGTTACACTTTTTTCTGTTAGTTACATTTTTCTCTATTATTAAAGTTACACTTTTCTCTATTAAAATTACACTTTTTTCTGCTAAAATTACACTTGTTTCTGTTAAAATTACACATTTTTCTCCATTAAAATTACACTTTTATCTAATAAAATCACACTTTTTTCTATTAAAATCACACTTTTTTTTCTATTAAAATTACACTTTTTTCTGTTAAAGTTACTTTTTCTCTACTATTAAAATTACACTTTTCTCTATTAAAATAATACTTTTTTCTGTTAAAATTATACTTTTTTCCTGCTAGAATAACTCTTTTTTCTGCTTAAATTACACTTTTTTTTTGCTAGAATTACACTTACTTCGATTGGACTAATGTTGCACTTTCAATGGACTTGGTCATATTCTCATTGGACTAATGTTACACTCTCAATGGACTAAAACTACATTCTCTGTGGACTGAAATTATTCTTTTCTGGACTAAAATTACACTTTTCTGGACTAAAATTACATTCTCCTGGACTAAAATAACAATCTCATTGGACTGCAATTACACTTACTTGGACTAAAATAACACTTTTTGTCGTTAAAATAACACTCGTAAAATGCTAAAATCACAATAACATGTGATAAAATTACAAAAATTCAAAATATTATTCGTCAAAATCACTCGAAAAAGACTGAAGTTAAACTTGTAAAACGCAAAATTCTCGTAAACATTCCTTAAAATTACACCTTTTGCTGTTAGAATTACACTCGTAAAATCCTAAAATGTCGAAAACTTGTCTCGAAAAAAAAACGAAAAAAAACCGAAACAGTAAAAATGTTAACAAAATTTTCATAAACTTTGAAGTATAAGACAAAAGATGGTGTTAATTGTGTATGATAATGAATTAGTGAATGTATTACTAAAACTAGAGAGAGAAGTGAATTAATTAGTGTTAAGTATGTTTCTTGCTTTCAATCTCAACCTTCCACCATGCATGATCTAAGGGATATGAGAGGGACTTATGGACTCAAAACATATGAAGGACTTATAAGAACTTTACACTATATATATATATATATATATATATATATATATATATATATATATATATATATATATATATATATATATATAGCAAAGTTCTTATAAGTCCTTTATATCTTTTGAGTTCCTTAGTCCTATTATGAGCCTTTGGATGAAGGAGATGGAGGGAGGAGATTACATCTCAATGGAGGGCTAGAAATGCATCTAGCTAATTTCCCTCCTTAATCATTCCTAATCTCCTCCTCATTCTAATCTCATTCTTAAAATCTTAACATTAATTCACTCCTCTCTCATCCATTCATTCCAAAAACAAAAACAAATCTCTCATCCTCTCTTTCTCTCCTCACCAAACCCCCTAAAAAAAAAACCCCAAAAACAAATCAAACCAAAAAATTCAAACAAACAAATTCCCCCTCCCTCCCTTCCCCCGAAACAGCCACCCCGCAGGCCGCACCCGACCACCACACCGTAACCATCCACCACCACCGTCTCTCATATCTCTCACACCACAACACCTCACCACGGCCACGACCTGCCACGAGCCGCTCCCAACAACAACCCCTTTCTCCTTCCTCTCCTTTCTTCAAAGCGTTTTCAGATCCGCATAAACACCACCAGTGATTTCGTTTTCAGATTTACACTATCTTCTGCCACCCCACCAAAATGCCCAGATCCGCTGCACACCACTATTGTCTTTATTTTTCTTTTTTGTCTTTTTCAAGTACCGTTGTTCATACGGAGTAGTATCTTATAAGTTCACTGAAAACATGGAAGTCATTAATGTTGGATTGAGTTGTTGAGGCCCCACCGCTTTTCAAGTAGCCGCACATGGAAGTCATTACTCTTGTAGGAACTCTTAAATTGAGTTGCCTAAACATATTTGAGTTAACCAAAAAAAACTAGCATACAGCATACTGCATAACTTTCTGATCTTGTTTCCTATTTATTTTTCTTTTTCTGATTTGATATTTGTTATTGTTGTTGGATGTTTCATTTTGGATCTCGGTATTTTCAGTATTTTTTTTCTAAAATTCAGAAATATTTATTTCTTTTTTTTTTTTTAAATTTCAGTTTCGTTTTTATTGGATTAATTTCGTTTTTTAATTTATAGTTGTTGGTAATTTTTAAATCTCGATTTTTTTATCGTCTTTCTTTTTTATTTAAGTCGTGTTAATGGTGACGATGTTCGTGGTGGTGATGTGGTGTTGTTGTCTGGTGGTTGGTGTTTTGTGACACGGTTTTTATTAACAAATTATATTTTTAAATCTACTTGTGATTTGATTTTATTTTAAATTTTTTCAGATTTATTTGTGAATTTTTATATTTACTCGTCTTATTATTATATGGTCTTGTTTTTTATTTTACAAATCTCGCCTTGTTAATATCCGTCTTGTTATATATATTTTTTGTTAAAATTATACTTTTTTCCTGTTAAATTACACTTTTGTTAGTTAAAATTACACTTCTGTCTGTTAAAATTATACTTTTTTCCTGTTAAAATTACACTTTTGTTAACTAAAATTACACTTCTGTCTGTTAAAATTATACATTTTTCCTGTTAAAATTACACTTTTGTCAGCTAAAATTACACTTCTGTCTGTTAAAATTACACTTTTGTCTGTTACAATTACACTTTTGTTAGCTAAAAATACACTTTTGTTGCTTAAAATTATACTTTTGTTGCTTAAAATTGCATAATATTGTCTGGTACAATTACACTTTTGTTAGCTAAAAATACACTTTTGTTGCTTAAAATTATACTTTTGTTGCTTAAAATTACACTCTTGCACTAAAGTTACACAAATTTGGACGGTTGTTACACAAATTTGGACAAACTAATGGACTTATTTGTAATTTACACAATTTGGACTAAAGGTACACAAATTTGGACTAAAGTTATACAATTTGGACTAAAGTTACACAATTTCGACTATAGTTACACAATTTTGGACTAAAATTATACAATTTGAATTAAAATTACACCAATTTGGACTGAAATTACATAATTTTTGGACTAAAAGTACACAAATTACATAATTTGGACTAAAGGTAAAATTTGGACTAAAGTTATACAATTTGGACTAAAGTTACACAATTTGGATTAAAATTACACAATTTTGGACTAAAATTACACAAATTTGGACTGAAATTACATAATTTGGATTAAAAATACACTATTTACGACTAAATTTGGACTAAAAATTACACTATTTACGACTAAATTTGGACTAAAGTTACGCAATTCATTTATTTTGACTCATTGATATTATGCAATTTCAATCATTGTCCACTAAAGTGTAACTTTAGTACATTGATAGTGTATATATTTTATCATTTTATGAGTATAATTTTAGTCCATAAAAGTGTAATTTTAGTCCAAAAAAGTGTAATTTTAGTCTACAAATGTGTAATTTTAGTCTACGGAAGTGTAATTTTAGTCCATAAAAGTGTAATTTTAGTCCAAATTGTATAACTATATTCTAAATTTGTGTATCTTTAGTCCAAATTGTATAACTATATTCCAAATAACTCCATTAGTTAGTCCAAATTGTGTAATTTTAATCCAAATTTGTGTAACTTCAGTCCAAATTGGTCTAACTTTAGTCCAAAAGCGTACTTTAGTCATTGAGAGGGTAACCTTAGTAGAGATAAGTGTAACTTTAATAATAGAGATAAATGTAACTTTAATGAAGACAAGTGTAATTTTAACAGAAAAAGTGTAATTTTAACGGGAAAAAGTGTAATTTTAACCGGAAAAAAGTGTAATTTTAACGAAAAAAAGTGTAATTTTAACGTTAAAAAGTGTAATTTTAACAGAAAAAAGTGTAATTTTAACAGGAAAAAAACTGTGATTTTAACCGAAAAAAGTGTAATTTTAACGGAAAAAAGTGTAACTTTAACGGACAAAAGTGTAATTTTAACCGAAAAAGTGTAATTTTAACCGAACAAGTAAGTTTAATAGATCCTAAATCACACAATACCAAGACAAAATTTTAAATACGAAATTTGGCAAATATATATAACAAGACGGATATTAACAAAGTGATATCAACAAGAAAAAAAGTAAAAAATGAGATTTCATAACTTATAGATTTAGTATTAAAATCACACTATAATTTGTAAGAATGTCAATAACCGGAAAAAAAAAAACCAAAACATCAAAATTGAAAAAAAAAAAAACAAAACGGAAATGAAAAAAAAAAACGGGTCAATGAAAATTGATCTATTTTAGTAGATCTAAGATTAAAATAAAAAAACTCACAAATTTAAAACAATATTATATAGCAAGACGATATAAGGAGAAAAAAAACAACAAAAAAAATAAAAAGAACACCCAAACATCAAGTTTAAAAAAAAAAATTAAATTAAATTAAAAAAATGACGTCGGGGCGGCGGCGGTGGCGGTTGGCGACTGTGGTGGTTTCCGGTGGGTGGTGGTAGGCGGATGGTGAATGAGGAAAAGATGAGTAAATGATTTATTTGGATTTTTTGGGTTTTTTATTTGTTTGGTTTCTTGGGTTTTTTTTTTCTTGGTTTTTTTGGAGAGAATATGGAGAAGTGAGATATAGAGAGAGAATGAGGAGATGTGATAATGAGATGATGAATGAAAGATGAGGAGGATTAATGTAGTTAATGAGAAAATTAGATGAAGATGGCAAAATTAGAGCATTAACCTTAATTTTTTTGTTCTCATCTTAGCCCTCCATTTCCAAGATCCAATGGCCCATAATGGGACTTATGGACTCACATGTAAGAGGAGGACTCATTTGATCTTATTATATATATATATATATATATATATATATATATATATATATATATATATATATATATATATATATATAAAAAATTTCAAAACAATTCCATTTGAAAAATCCAAATGTGTCGTCTTGTCGCGGAATTTTCAACACTCTTTTTAACAAACAATTTCAATTTTAACTTCGAGTCATCGTGGTTATTTGTGGTTTTCAACAAATACTTTGCATGTTTACGTATACGCGTAGGTGCTACCTATTGCCTGTTTTCTACACTAACGATGCAGGAACAAATGTCGAAGCAAATGGGGAATCAGCCGTTGACCGTGCTTCTTCGAAACACAACATAAAAAAGCCTAACACAAACAAACTACAAACCAAAAAACACATATATACAAACCGCCTCACGCAAAATACATCAACACACAATTTGATACAAACGACTGACCATACAAACAGGGTCCGATACAAATACTTATCATACAGACATTGGCCTAAAACAATGAACTGGGCCCCCCAATCCTTCTAACCAAAAAAGAAAGGGAGCAACATGAAAAGAAAAGGGGTAACAGCGGAGGCAGAGGTGGTTACCATGACGATAACCGCTCTTTCCTACTCCATAACAAAAAAGGAAAGAGTGTCTGGCAGACTTCGGACGACATGACGATCCAGAATTGTGACACAGTGCATCGCCTCGATTTTGACCCCCAATCATCAGAATTCAGCGACGATTGAAAACCACAACATAGCGCGACATCCTAGTGTTGAACCCCAATCATTAGACATCCAAATCTCTGTAGACAACGGCCTATGATCAACACGTGATCAAAGGCCACCAGGAAAATACACAACTGGATGAAGACAGGACGACAGCCGTCTCTCTCCCTCCAAGGCCTCAGCCTCGGACCCAACAGGTCTAGCAGCCCCGGAACAATCACCAGAAATCAAAACAAAAAAAATTTCGGCCAAAATTTCGGCATTATGATAGCACAAAACAGACAAAATCCGAAAAACAAAAATCACCTACAAATGCAAAACAAAAGTAAACAACAGGAAGGGCAAACCCGCCCAATCCTATCCAACATAAAAACTCACAAAAAACGACTCGCCCTTCTTTTCAAGAAAACGACTAGGCAAAACACGGCAAAAAAAGCAAAAACAACCCACCACCCTCGGGACCACACAACTTCTGCAAAAATAAGCAACAAAAATTCCCGACACAACTTGGCATTTTACATAGCTCAAAAAAGACAATCTTACGCTAAGTTGAGCGCAAATAGTTCAAAAATTCAAATTACGGCCACAACAACGCAACATGACTCGATCACGCCCCAAGATGACCTAAACTGCCGCTTTGGTCTTTTCAAAGAAATATGGCTCAGTTTGAGCCCAAACAGACGTTTATTTCGTCAGCATAAGACCGTCTGATAAGCGCAAAATGTGGAATTTTGCCCTCTAGAACCCAACGAAGGTTCGACATAGCAAAAACGGCCTTCCCCGACTACAATGCAACCTAGTGGGGCACACAACTCGAGTAAACAAGCATGACATTGCGAGATGAGACGGTTTCTTGTCTCATTCGTGTTTTTCGTCCCTAAGGAGCAGGAACGGGGACCAATATGCAAACTAAAGCACCCCTATACTCCTAAATAGGTTTCTAACCTAATATAAGCATCAATTTTACTCGAAAATGGACAAATAAAAAATGCCCAAATTGATTTCAAGAAGATTAGGGTTCGTCCTAATCCAATCAATAAAAACACGAACAAAATCAAATGGAATCAAAAGAATTTACATACCTTGAGATGATATAGTGATTTTAGCACAGATGCAAGCAACAAACGGGATCAACAATGGCGATTTCGAGAGCTTTTGGATGATTTTGTTGAGGAAGACGAATGGAATGAGGAGTTGTTGCTTCGCGCGTCTTTTAGAGAAATAAGGAGAGGCTTCTTACATCGCACAAAGGCTCGTGCCTCTTTAAGGTGATCCCAGTAAAATGGCGAAATTTTGGGCTTTGGCCCATATTCACGCAAATTCGCTATTTCTCAAAAATTCAAACGACGGAATTAAAAACCGTCATTTTCTTCACAAAAAAACAAAATAGCGAAATTCAAATTCGTTATTTTTTACAAAATTCAAACGAAAGAATTAAAAACCGCCATACTTTTCAAAAAAAAAAAAACAAAATAGCGAAATTCAAATTCGTTATTTTTCACAAAATTCAAATGATGGAATTGAAAACCAACATTTTATTCGCATAAAAAAAAACAAAAACAAAATAGCAAAACACAAATTCATTATTTTTTCCCAAAATTCAAGTGACGGAATTAAAAACCGTCATTTTCAAACAAAAACCAAATAGTGAAATTCAAACTCGCTATTTTTCACAAATTTCAAATCGCAAGATAACGGTTTTTATTTCCGTTATCTTCCAAAGAAAATAGCAAATGGCGAAGTACACATTCGCTATTTCCACAAACTCCGAGCGACGGCAGTAAAACCGTTACTTATTTTCGAAATTCGAAATTACGAATGACGATAATAGAGGCCGCCATCCACAAGAGTCAGGCTCAAACTATAAAAGGCCTATCTCTTTCCGGCACCGAACGTCAGAGTCCCCCAGCGGAACCCATGGAAACCTCCCCGCGGAGTTCACTAACAGCAGCAACCTCATGAAATAAGCCCGATAAATCCGGCTTTTACCTGCAGTTGATTACTCGACCTTCAACGACGAGCAAGTCTCTACCAACCTCTTGAAATAAGCCCGATAAATCAAGCTATTTCCCGCAGTCGATTACTCGGCCCTCGATGGCTGGCGAGCCTTTACGCGCAAACAAGAAAGCAATTCAAGGACATATCCCGAAGATGTCGCAGGTATGACTCATTCCTATGGCTGGCGAGCCTTTATACGTAGTCTAATGGACTTTAAACGACCCGCACTGACAGTCAACAGACTCTAAATTATTCCCGACGGCAGGTCCTTGACTCGAATACCTGAGTCGCCTTGACTTCGACCTTTCCGACAGCAGGTCCTTGGCCCAAATCCTTTCGAGCCGCCTCGACGTCGCTTCAGTCTCCAGGTTGTAATTTTCGATTGACCTAGGGGCTGTACTTTGACTTTTGCCATGTTCAAGCCTCAGTCAAATTGCGGGATCTGTAGATACCCAGTATCTGTTAAATCCCCAACAAACACCCGATGATTATCGGACTACAACATGCTTAGGAATCGCTACGTTTGATCGACAATTTGTATAACTATGCGTCGGAAAACTCAAAATGATTTCGAAAACAAAACATCTTCAAAACATTTCAAAAGTACCTAGAGTGTTTTATGCATGACGAGGGGGTCGCAGTGACACTAACTAGAGTCAAAACCGACTCCAAATTCAAATCCCGACTCCAACAACAGGTCAAACCGAGTCAAACACAAAAAACAAACATCACAAAACCTTCCATGCTAGGTATACACAGTATACTTGATGGTCAAGTACAACAATCATGACATACAAAACCTAGGATAGAACAAACCACAAATCCAAAAGCGTGATAGTGACAAGATAACTTGAAGACCCGCGGACATGCTCGCGCCTCTTCAATCAGCCCAGGTGGCCACGTCGCTCAAAACGCACACAACCACACAATCCTCTATAAATACCCCTCAAATGCCACAATTTGAAGGCACGCGAGCATCCATCCCTTCTTTTATCCCTTAAAATTATAGATCTCAACTTCCCGAGTCAACAAACGACACGTATTTTCGACCTACCGAATGAAAATACGAGCCATACACATTATTTGGTACCGTCATTGTGCATTAAATCACTTGACTTACCACTCCGACCAACTACACCATCACTAAACAAAGCAACAATCTTTACTTTACAAAAACAGTTTTAAATCAAGTTTTATCAATCAAGTTTTTACACGTTAACGATTTCTCGTCAAGCAACCTAGCATGTAATTATGAGGGTGTAATTAATCCTCTTCTTTCATGTTCTTTTTATCTGTTTTAATGACCTTAACATGCTAAAACATGCATAACATGGTCCAAAATACGGATTAATTGAGCAAAAACTAAGTTTTGACCTGAAGCAGGAGCTCCTAGTCACAACTAGATGGCTCGCGCCTCTTATGGCTCCCCAGGTCAGAGCTCAAATGTGTTTGAGTTCATCTTCCCCTCATTTTCATTCCTTCTTTGTAATCGGTTTTTACCATTTCAAATATTTCAAACCTTTTTTTTACAAACAAGCACTTTTTAACCATAAATTAT
Source organism: Silene latifolia (assembly GCF_048544455.1). Lineage (NCBI taxonomy): Eukaryota > Viridiplantae > Streptophyta > Magnoliopsida > Caryophyllales > Caryophyllaceae > Silene > Silene latifolia. The sequence continues at coordinate 424,953,431 of NC_133538.1, read as the reverse complement.
ATTCACCTTTGGTTTCTTATACCGTGATGGTTTAATCCATGACTCAGTGATAATATTTGGTTAATTACATTTCAAATGGTATTTTAAATCCCTCATTTCATTTGTTTACATTTGCAAAAACCATATTAGTCATACATGCATAATCATCCTTGGTTCTACATACCATATCGGTTTACTCCGAGTATGATGATGAACTTTGACTAATTACAAAGCAATGAACTTAATATAATTAGTTCATATGAAGCATCTTTTTACACTTTATTTACAAAGCAATGAAGTTAACATAATTAGTTCATAACAAACACTCTTTTACATCCATTTTTACAAAACTATCCATGTCAAGCTTGCAAAACCGAACCCGACATCGAATATTATAAACATAATGATAATCATTCTGAGTCCCGTTCTTCATATTAGCACAAAAGTGGTCTCAACGACCTTTTCGACAAAACGGGTTTTGACACCCTTTTACAAACACTTTCCACAAACAATTTCATAAACATCTTAAACAACCAGGAGACACCCTTTAGGTCGTCGCCTGACTCGCACCTAAACAGGCCTTCTAATTTCCAGTTATCAAACCTGGACGGTTTTCAGGCATCCTATAATTGCTTGGTGGCGACTACGAACATCTCTAGCATCGTTTCGAGACCTTTGCCGAGATGAAACCGACCGATCTAAAGCGATCCGGTCAAAAGCATTTACTACGCCGCCGAGCATGGCTTTCAGACTGCTGCACGTCCACAAATTGGCTTGGCATGTAGGTGGGCCCATGTCTATAGATGTAAGTAGAGATTGAACCCAAATGATGGTTTGTTTAAGAGAGTTATTGATTACAATTAGCTATGTCTTATGTCAAAATTTTGGGGTTGGATTTGTATTCTAAATAAACTACTACAAGAAATAACAATTAAATGTAAACAAATGAAAAATAAAGCAAGTAAATGAGATGAAATGTAAACAATAATGGGGAAAATAGTAGGGTATCATGGGATCATAGCAGAGAACAAAGAGGGATTCACATATAAATGAGTTTAAGATTAATCAAAATTGTAGTCGGGTTAGAACCGAGGCTCTCCATTTTACGGTTCCACCTAGGTCGAGTAAGGCTAGCTCTCGCGTACACTCGATCTTCCTATCAACACCATGAATGGTCTAACTACTCCTAAGGCTCTCGATTTTATAGAAGAAGTTGAAAGGATAGAGAATCATGCTAGGTTATCAATCAGACATTTCATCAAATATAACATGTGCACTACTTGAAACCACATCATTCAATCAATGAACTAAACTCATTAATCATGGATTATACCCTCTAATCATCCCTTAATCCCCCATTACCCCTAGCTAAAGGACTACTCACTACTCATCATAATGGTGTCAAACATCGTAAAAATGGAAAACATGATGATCAAAGCAAGGTAATTAACAAAGGATTAATGAAATATTAAGTAGAGAATAAGGAAATATAGCAACTTATGTAGATGAACAAAATAAGGAAGAACAAAGAAGAAAGATTAATTAGAGTATTTTGTTAATGCTAGTCTAAAGTATTGTACCTTCTACTAATTACAAGAAGCTTTTTATATTCAGTACACGTTTAGGGTTAACTAAGGGCTTAAATGAAGCATAGGCCTATAAAACGAATCCATCTCCTTGCAAGACTCCAGTGGAGCTCATGGGGATTGGCTCTGTAATGACGATACGATCACTGTTTAAGAACTTGTGCGAGTTGCTGGTGAACTCGCTAGAGTTAAGCCTGAACTCGCTCGAGATAGGATGGAACTTGAAGAGTTCAGCTGGGGCTCCTTCCCCTTGGTGGTTGTCCTTCATTGCTCATAAACTTGATTTATTTCAATACAGGTCTTTGGCCTTAGTCTCCGCTTGATGCTTGGTCGTTAGATGCCTCCATTTAGCTCCGAAATGCTCCATGAATGCGAGGTTAGCGCTGTTTTCCTACGAATGGCACCAAACCTTATGGAATAACTAATAGGAAGCTAAAGATAAACGAAACGACCCTAATTCTCAAAAAAAGCATGCGAAACGCGGCTAATTAGGGGAGTAAAAGTGTGTAAATATTGACCACATCAAATATCCCAAAACCGAACATTTACTCATCCCTAGTAAAGAGGTGACTAATGTTAAGACCTTTATTTAAGCTAATCCTAATAGCATATCAGATATGAGATAGTTAGCGAGTCTCACTCCGCCCCTTCAACTCACAACAAGACATCTATGAGGTAAGATGCCTTCTTGCAAGTCAAGTGGAGTCTTGCCAAAATGGCGATATATCCAATATTAAGTGTTGGAGTTAGTGTCCTCCACAATAGTGCGTTTACATAATAAATCTCATTAATAGAATATCATTAGATATTTAATTATTTGATCCTCGTCAGTTGATTAATTAACGTAAATCGATAACGGTTGGCTGACTAGAGTTTGACGTTATTGTCGTGAGACGACGGTGATCAACTGACCCCTTTCGGTCATACCTAAAGGAACGAACCCCAATTGACAACTAATTAATTGTATGAGATACAATTTATTTAGTCCCTTGATTTATAGACTAAGAGGTTAGTCGATTATTTTAGAGAGATTTTGAGTTGCGAACTCGAGGCACGACAGTTATTATTTAATTATGCGATAATTGAATAATAAATTTTTGGGAGACGGATTTTAGTTAATTAATTGTTAATTCACTAAAATTATACTAATTGAATAATGTGATTAATATTAGTACGTAAATAATATGTGTAGTGGTACACGTATATTTACGGAGTGATTTGGACGAATTAATTATGGAAGTATTTAAACATGAAACGATGTTTAAAATAAAATTACACGTATTTGTGCAACAAATATAAGAACCAATATGGACTCGTACATGGGCAAGTGGACCGTGTAAAATAGAGTAGTGGATGATTAGGAACATAATCATTTCACCTTACTTTAGATACTACCATAATTCATCTTATATAGATTTTGCATGTGATGTAAGATTAAAAAATATAAGACAATTTGTCCACTACAACACTCCACCCACCCGCCACTTTCCCTTCCTATTTACTCCATCCTTTGTTCATTTCCACACTACATCATTTTGTATGTTTTGCATGTGAACATTAATCAATCATCTCTCTAAAATCATTATTCATTATTACTAAGAAGTTAGTAATACTTTTTATTACTAAGAAATGTTAGTAATATTACAAATAATATCAAGGGTATAATTTTAACAAGTTTCTAGTTAAATACTTGTTAGTATTTTTGGGTAAGTTCTTAGGTGCATCTTGAAGGAGATCTTCTCTTTGAAGATTAGAAAGGAGGATCATCCATTTGTTATAAGCTCAAGAACAAACTAGTAAGGTGAACTAGTTTGTGCCCTTTTTACCATAAAATCAATGTAAGGAAATTGTTTTTCCTTAAGCTTTCTTTTTATGCTTTTATATTTGCATGCATGTTACATAGATCACCTAAACGATAAATTATGAGATAATTTAATTTTTATTAGAGAGTCTAATATGGATCTATGATCTTTCAAGTGGTATCAGAGCTTAGGCTTGTAATTTGCATGTTGATTTTAAGCATTTTAATGAATCATGAGATAATTTATAAAAACTCAAAAATTGTGTTAGGAGAGGTTTTAGCACGAAATTTTTGGGACATTAATACCTACTGATCTCAAAAGATTTGTGGTTAAGTTTGGTGATTTATGAAGTTATTTTGCTATTTTTAATGATTTTTGGTAGAAAACCGAGTCAAAATGCCGTATTTTAGTTAAAAATTGACTAAAAATAGTTAAAAGTTGATTCGGGCCATGGAATGTTTACGGTATTTCATGCATGTTTTCTACTGATTGTATCCAAAAGTTTGAAGGTTGGTTCGAATTTTTTGCGTGTTTATTGATTTTATGAGATAAAAGTCGATAAAAGTGAAATAAAATAATCATAATTTTGAAACATTTGATTTTGACCTTGATAAATTTATGTACATTTAATTATATTATTTAAATGTTAAAAGTGAATTTTAAAATGTGTTTTCACCTTATTTTGATGTTTATTGGTTTTAGTGGTTAAAAACCGATAAATATCGATCTTTTTCTTCATAAGTTTTATCCGGATTTTTGGGTTACTTTTTCTGAAATTTTGGTGTTCTAGGGAGTTTTCTAGAATACTCAAAATTTTTGTTTCAATTTTTTGGGTAATGTTTCAATTATTTTGGATTTTTACTTAAAAATTTTGATTTTATCGATTAAACTAGTTTTAAACCCGTGCAAAATTGTACGGGTATGTATTTGAGCCAGAATTAATGTTTTTTTGATGTATATTTGTTTTTGCATTTCTATTGTACCTATCATTGTCACCTACCAATTTCGGTGTGCGCGGCTGATAGTTAAGATGCCGAGTTTTATATTCCAAGTGCATATGCCGTTATTATTATTTTTTGAAAAAAAAAATTTGTACCCTGTAATTTTAAAAAATTATGTTATGATTTTGTGGTACAATAATATTAACAAAAATACATGTAATTCATTTTTGTAATTCATTTCCGTTGTATGTTCGATCCCGTATATAACTGTAATTCCTTCCTGAAATTATGTAATTTTATTGTGTAATTTTGTTTTAAAAATTATGTAATTTAATCACATTTACTCGCATTTGTAATTAATTCTGCATAAATGTTATGCATTTTGTTTACACGGAATGTATAAAATTTTATCATAATATTAATTCGAAGAAGTATTCCATAAGATGATTTTATATAATTTGTTGCGAGACGGAATTTATCGCATGTTTGAAAAGACGGATATCTTAATAATTAAATATGTTGCACACTCATGGGCCCCACCATAACCTGGATTTTCCAAAAGAAAAAAAATGCATTTATGATGTGGCGCGCTGTACAATGAGTATTGTCTTCTGAATTTATATAGATAAGATTAGCAAAATATCACCAAATCAAGCTAATTAGTCATCATAAAATTAGTGAGGACTAATTTTGAGGTTCAAAACAGTTTGGACAATTAGTTTGGACTTTAATGAGATTTAAGAGTTGATTATTGATTTTTACATGTTAAAAATCGATTAAATCCACAAAAACCGAGATGGATACCAACGATTGTTAGATAGAGCGATTTTGGCATGATTTTACAGCATTTTAAGCATATTTATTTAAGTTGAATGAATGATTGTCATTTATTTAAAGTATTTATCTTGTTGTACCTAGTATGGCCTAGTTTAATTTTAATCATTATTACCCGAAATGAATGGGAATATCGATTTGTTTGTAATTAAATACGATCTCGTATCGTCGGTTTGTAATTAATTAATAGTTTTATTTATTTTATTAATTAATGTATAATAGGAATAGCTATGTAATTCAATTGTAATAGTTATTTTTACCGGCATTTCCAAAAGACGGATTACATCGAGACGGAGTCTAGTTTTGGAAGGTGTTCCAAATCCCACAAGAAGGAGCCACTTATGGAATGAAGAGGCAAGGGACCAAGGAGTTGGTTTCCGAAATATAATAGACTAGTTTTTATTAACTAGGTGGCCATACTAGGATTTATTCATATGCTTACATGTTTGCTTGTTTTATTTTCGCGCATGCCAAAATCGCCATTCACATGCATTTTATTTTCGCGGTTGTCAATTCACGTCATTTACATTCACCGACTTAGTTCACTTATAGGGAATTTATGACTAAATTGACAAGATCTCTCACATAACTAAAATTGAGATTAGCCTTACCAATTAGTAACACCTATGAATCTCTTGTTCATTAGAGCCACGCTCGCCCAAGCGGGGTGTTCTCTTTTTACCTTGGGTAAGTAGGGTGGTAAACGGTTATCACACGCTAAAATTGGTTGGACTCAACGGGATATAAGACGGTCTTGTGTTCCGGGGCTCGTAGATGGATTTAAGGAAATTCGTCGACCAAGAGTTCTAGAGATAGAATTAGTCAACGTGACTTACCGAATTTACACAATTATGGGATGTTTCACCCAAGCGATTCTCATTTTTGTTTAATATTTGGGTCTTGGAAAGATTTATACTCCCTCTCATCCAAACCAAAGGTAACACTTGCTTTTTGGCACTATTTATGGTCGTAGGGAATCTTTGATATAATTCTTAATCTGTAAGACAAAATATAGTCATGTGAGATCTTGTTTGATTTATCGTTATGAATGTTATACGAATATCAAACTTTTATAATTTTTAACAATGTGTAACTAAAGATATTCACGTTGCAAAACGCGTCTCGGCAAGTGTGATAAAGCAACTGTTACCTTTAGTTTGGATGAGAGGGAGTATATATTAGTGGGAGATCATTACATAAATGTTAAAACTTGTTGAACATGTTTTCACAAGTAAAATTAAAACATTGAATGTTAATTTTTCCTATTTTTCGTTCTTTCTCATAAATGTATGACATCGTGCACTTCATCCTCCTTTTTCTATTTATTGTTATACTTGTTTCATTCTTTCATAGAAAGCGGTTTCTTTGAAGGAATTAATGATTGGTAACATGATTTACCAATTCACCTACATAAGCTTACAACGATTTTTGCGGTTATTATACAACTTAATTAACGTCCATACATGTTAAAAAGGGGTTTCATGTTGCAAACTCATATTACGAGTTTAAAAGGAAGTCACATTTTATCATGAGAGTCTTAATTTCGGAAGTGACCCCTCCGTCATGATGATGACATATTAGTTTTAATTACTCAAGTGTAATTCAAGAGTTTTCGAAAAGAGTTTTCAAAAACACTTATAATACTCCAATATAATACCGTCAAATGGCTCACTTCGAGAAAGGCCAAATCGATTGTTTATGCGCTAAAGAGTTTAGGCATATGATAACAATTGGACGGTTAGGTAGTCCAATTTCGCAAGAAGTTGAGATTTTGCCACATGTTACACTCACTTTATAGTAATTCACTCTTACTAAGTGTATAAAATATCACGAATGACACGAAGAGAGGTCTTCATGAGATGCATTTTTACTTGATTGAAGCAAAGAGGAATGTGAAAGTGAGTGGGAGTTAAGAAGTATCAACCCTAGATGTATGCGATAGAACAAAGTTGAAAGAGACATCTACTCAATGGATAGGCAAGTTCCACTATCTTGGTATGAGATACCAAGTACGGGTCATTTCTTTGTAAAGAAGTTTACATGAACTGACAAAACGTAAGACGTCTAGCATAGGACATTTTTGTATCGAAATGGTGCTAGAGTAGCAATGATTTCGATAGGGACAAATGTACCTAAATTTGGTTTTAAAAGAATGTAATTATCTATGTTTATACATAGAAGGCATCACACATGTGATTTAAAACAAAATGTTATACCTACTCCTATGATAACTTGGTGGTTGGTTTAGACCACTTAAGTTAGAGGAATTTTACATTTTTCACGAAAACTAAATGTTATACTATCTTATAGATTTTAAAGTCTCTAATGTGGTGAACCCAATTGATCAAACCTCAAGTAAATTCGTTTCAACGAGTAAACGAAAAGCACATTGAACAACCATGTGATTGTGAGTCTTATGGTATGTGTGCATGTATTATGTTTTCTTTTGAAAAGAAACACAATAGTGAAGTGATTGACCATATACATACGGATGCTTAAGGCCGATAGTTGGTTATATATATATATATATATATATACTTCGTTACTGTAACACCCACATATTCTGAGGAGCCTTAACTAGGCCTTCCTTAGCATATAAGGGCGTTACCATCTCGGTTGCCCGAGGCAAGTAATCATCAAAAGTCGATAAAAGAAAAATTATGGTTACATTTAAAAACGTTACAACCAACTAACAAAATAAAGATACGACTCATCAACTACACACTATCTCTACCAGAACTCGTGACGACTCATTCCCGCCAGGACTCCAGCTATCAACCACATCAGCACCTGCTAAGACTGACTGCTCACCATAAGGGATCACGGCAGACACATAAACAAATAAGGCAACCACACAAGGTCAGTAACCGAGGCAAGACTCAACATGAACCAACAACAATTATCAACACAACACAGCACAACCAGTCACACAATATCACACCCACTCCAATCAATCTCCGTCACCGACTGTCCACTGGACCAGCCCTGCCAGTGGGGGATCGCAGCCGTACCCACCAAATCCCCGCTCATCATACCCAGCGATAACCCTGTCCCATTAATCTGCACATCCCCTCCCGTGGCGGGTTCCACGGAGGGCGATACTAGGGCGTGAAGCCACTCCCGCAAGTGACTCCACTCAGCCGAGGACGCACCTTGAGAACCAGAGACAAAAAATCACAGACAACTGCAATACAACAACAACCAACAAACTGTATACACCAACCAATTACCGCATATACGCAGCCACACAAACACTACAACAGCACAACAATCATGACTTAACAACCGACACACTAGACCATCCACAGGAACTGAGTAGGCGAACCTACCTTTAAGCAACTGCAATCGTTCTATGCCAACACACGCAATATCCAGCAATCAAGCAACACCTATATACACAATATAATCATCTATTACAACCGTTCTAATCCTAACTGAAAACACAAGACACAAATGATGATGACGACATACCTACAAGAGGAGAACTTGGCAAAGTATTGCTACCCGACTCAAGCTACGCACTTCCAAGGCATAAGAACCTTCAAGGGCTTCCATGGAGGACATATGGTGAAAGGAAGAGGAAAGGACGACATTTAGGTTTAGGAGAAAGAGGAGGAAATGATTTGCGGATTTAACAAAATGCGATTATAAACCCTCGCTGAAAAGTGGCCTCTACTCGATCGAGTATCCAAGCTACTCGATCGAGTAGCCTCTACTATATCGAGTACCACCCCTAAATCACAACACAAGATAACTCTGGTACGCACTTCTAAGGACCATCACTGCTCCCAAGGTCGGTCAAAGCTGGTCAACGGGTCTTTAAAAAGGGCGGGTATTACAGTCTTCCCCCCTTAAAAAGAACTTCGTCCCCGAAGTTCAACTCACCTAACCAAAGCACACGATACGGAAATAAAGCGGCATCATAACTCCTCCGACATAGGTCACTATTCTCGAAAACACCATCCCCCCCCCCCCCCCCTCCCTCGTGTCATCATCATCAACTGTCTAACGCTCCATATAGATCGACCTCTACAAGCTACCACCTGAAATACCAACCTCACAACACGAACCGACAAAACCAACGATTACCCAACACATTACAAGATTACACCTTCACTAGCAACAACCATCAACACGAAATACACCAAATTAACTCAACTATGTTATCCAACGATACGATTCTATTCCAACACATGACATCATAACTATCTCTTTATGACCGTCTTTTAAAGCACACTATCAACTTTTACTTCAACACACAAATTACTCAACGCACAAGTGCAAACAATTATAATTTCATACAAGAAATGTAACCAAAGTAATAGAAAACATTATAAACAAACAACAAAATAATTGCAATATCGGCCTTTTTATTTTGCGACATTACTCTTCCCCTCTAAAAGGAACTTCGTCCCCGAAGTTCACCACCCAATTACTATACATGTTACTTACTACTTACGTCTTGACATATATCCAACCCATATTATTCATTATTGACATTACTCATTAATCATACAACCATTCAACCATAAAAACATATGCAACCATATTCGAATAACTAGCCACCGTCAAGAGTGCATGTATGTACCATTTATATTTGTATATGGGAGGACACATCTCCGGTGAAATATAATTAGTAGACATTACGGATGTAAAATGAATGCAAGAAGAAACAATTACTACTTCACTATTCGTTACGAATACGCATCCAAAACCCAAACACGACTTTCAACATATGAAATTAACGGTTCAAACATATTACTAATCATCAATAACCATGTTAAACACCAAAACATGTAATGATATAACCATTAAAACAATTTTAATTAACGAAAAGTTCCTGTAACAGTGCTACTTGATCGAGTATATAGTGGTACTCGATCGAGTGCCCGCTACTCGATCGAGTGTCTTGGCTACTCGATCGAGTAGCCCTGAGATCAGAATACCCCATTCCTGTCACACCTGCAGCTACTCGACCGAGTATGGGGAACTCCGTCGAGTAGCCACAGGTCAAAATCTTAGAAATTCCTGTCATCACACCATATATATATATAAAACGTCGCATATGCGCGAGTCGAGATGACAACCCGACCCCCAAAATCCTGCAAACAAGTTCAAACTAAGAAAATCCGGCCTTATGGCCATCCATACAAACCAAAATAAAAGTTCCGACTAAGAACGACTACCATCATCCAACATCATCAACCATAAACAAAGAGAAAGAAAAGGAGTATCACTCCTGCTGCTGCTGCTGCTCATCCATCATCTCATCTCCACCACCATCTCCTCCCGAGGTGCCTGCTCTCGATGACCCAATACCCGCATCAACCCCTGCCCCAGCTTCAGGACTCACATACCATGGGGTCAAGCCACCAAAAGCAAAGGACTGTGGTGTTCCCCATGCCGTCTGATCCACCCCGTAAGAGTGGAAAACCCCACTATAGTCCCCAACTCCGCTCCACCACACTGGATGTGGTCCCTCGGTCCCAATCCCCTGAGCATACGCCATCTCATGCCATGCTCCGGAGTGTCAAAGTAGATGACACTCTCTCTGCCAAGTAGCTCGAACGCGTCTCCGGGGTATCGAGGTAGGGGTAATAAGGAAAAGAGTCCTGCTGTGGTGCTGCTGGCCGTGGTCTGGTCTCAGATGTCCTCTCCCTCACACGACGAGGTCTTATCCCCAACCTGGGTCCGTCCTCCACTTCTGCCACGTTCTCCCCCTTCTTCGGCTTGGGCATCACCTGAAGAATCGTGTTATCAATGAGGTATGTCTGCAACTGCCGAGGTACATCATCCTCCTCTTCCTCCTCATCGGAGTCAACAGCTATCACCACTAGGTCTAACGGCTCTGTCGGTGGGAGATTCTCAGAAGCCGAGATCCTCATCCAGCTCATACCCCACACCCTCCAAGCTAGGCTACCATCAGCTAAAGTTCTCAACCATTTCAGGTCGAGGTAGTAGTCTTTATCCATGGTAGGCACCGGTGTGGATAGAGGAACGTAATCAGAAGAAGCCTCAAAGGAGGCTAGCTTTTCAGCTAGCCAAGTGGCGATAGCACCACAACTCAAGTACCGAGTGGTAGAAGTAGCCATCAAGGCAAGGCTAGCACAGACCATGGCAGGAGCATTGAAGACCACTCCCTCGGTCCGCTCCGGGTTAAGATAAGACATCAAAAGCAACAGTTCATGATTGTTCAGCTTACTCATATCCAGTCTCTCATAAAGAAGGTTCGAGATAGAACGAAGGAAGATCCTCAAAGTAACATGTTGAACATCATTAATCAACATGTTGCTGGAGGTGGGAGCTGATTTTCCGAAAAGACAAGGCATAAGGCGGCAGACACCGTACTCAGATGGAATCTCACTGATGGAATCCTTGGGAGGCTTGGCCAACCCAAGGTGAGAAGCAAAGAGGTCCATGGTCAACACGAAACTCGTGTTCATAAGACGGAACTCAACAGTTTGTGCAGCTGGCTCGTAATTAAACGAGCTCATAAACTCCAAAGTCAGAAAAGGGTAGGAATGCTTCCTCAACCGGTACAACCCCATGAACCCCAGAGTCTCAAAGATATGACGGACATTCGTCTCAATTCCCAAGTCCTCAAGAAGTGTGGTATCCACACAACGGGTGGGTCTCATTTTGTGTTTCTGCCACGCCACAAATCTGTCCCTCTGTTTAAAGTCTATAAACACCACTGAAGGGTATTCCGGTACAGCGGGTACCACGGGTCCATTACCTTTCCCAACTTCGGGCTATGAAGCCCTCCCCCTCTTACTCTGACGGGTCCCTATGTTTAGTCTCGACATCTGTTTCAGCATACGGTTTAAAAAAACTTGCATAGGCACTTAAAACACATAATTTACACAATTGAACATTGAATAATCATCTAGGTACACACTTTCACCAACAAATTCCCAATTTGATATATAAATTCAGTTTATAGCATTTCAGACGATCTCTATAGTTGTGAAAAGTTTAACATGGTAAACATGATTTACTCGACCAATTCAGCTATCATGGCATGGCTCAAATGCTACTCCATATATATATACTTGATAACATGTGAAACATTCATATATGTTCATAGAAAGGCAATTTAATACATGGCATCACCAACCTTCAACATTATGAGCAAACCTTCCAATTAAACTAGTCAGACGGTCTCTACAACTGTAATGTTTTTGACACATTCATCAACAATTAACATCACCATTACTATGATAAAAGTTTAACTCTTGCATATGCATTCATATTCAACACAAAACCTCAGTCATAGAAAACGAATTTCAATTTGGGGCACTTTTAAGACGGAGTTTTAAGGTAAGTTTTATGGTGAAAATCACAAAATCCAACTTCCAACATGATATATACAACATATAGTACTCAATTTCATCATCCCACATGTAGAAAACAACCAAAGTCAATTTTGATTTTGCAAACCCTAGAAAAATTCGTCCCCAATTTTGCAATTTCTATTCTATTTTTAGAGCAATTAATCATCAACAATCATGAAAGGGAAGCATGTGAATCATGTTACAACAATTAAAAGCAATTTTTCTTCCATATGAATCGAAATTTCAGTTTATTCTATCATTCTAATAGATTCAAAGTGATAAAAACATGTAAATAGAGAAGAAATCATACCTTGATTAGATGGAAAGTAAAAGGACGAAATTAAACAAAGAGAATCACCCAAATTAGTCACCACAACCACAAGAATATGAGAGCTTTGGAGAGATTTTAGAGCTTAGGGTTTCGAATAAGGAAGAAAGAATGAGAAGAATGAGGAAAAACAAGGGTTTTATGAAAACCGTAAAGGCCACTGTACTGTAGCCTACTCGATCGAGTGCCTAGGGTACTCGATCGAGTGCCCTCTACTCGATCGAGTAGGTGCTATTTCGTCGAGTATCTGCAGAAAATTCCTACATCCCGACGTCATAGCTTCCTAACTAGATCGAGTGAGGTCTACTCGGTCTAGTAAGCACTCGCACTCGGTCAAGTAAGGTTGAGTACTCGGTCAGAAATACAAAATTAATTGAGGATTCCTGCAAAACAATATCACGTGTCGATTCCAACCAAGTTCGGAATTCGTCAGTGGTTATCGTGCTCACTTCTATATCACCATTACTACTCCCACATATCATACCGTCTCATCAGATAAGATTCATATCATATTATGCTACAACAACTCCACACAACACGATTTACCTGCTACTGAGTCATTCATATACACAATTACATCACCATATCATGTCTAAACTCGCCTTACCACATTGCTAGCAAACTTATGCTGACGTGAATTACAACATATAATTAACAATAAATTTCCACCTGTCATCCAAGTATATTACTATCATGTTCCAGTTTCAACATAAACAGATTATTCTACACAAATTCATCACCACGCAAGCGGAAATTTTCAGCCATTAAACAATGTATAACGCATCACCATTGGCTATTTCTCATATTACAACTCAACACTTCTTTAACTATCCTCATTATAGCTACGGTAGGATTTATAAACTCATATAGGATCACCATTACCAACAACTTGAAGCAAACACCAACATGATCACTTTTCATACTACAACATACACTTCTACACTTTTCACGCACTTATATTAAATAAAACCTTTTACGTTTCTCGTTATCATCACATATACTCACTAATTCTACCAACCTTCACCACACACGAACCAGATGCAACTATCATGCCTATATCAACTTCAACAGAGACTCGACCACAGATAGTTCCAACGTAATCAACATACACGTTAAGCACGTACTCACGGACTCCACATTCCCATGCCCAGTGACTGGCTTAAGTATAATGGGGCCAAGATTTTGAAATGAGGGCGCCTACTCACCCAAAACCTAGCATCAGCTGGGGCTCTCATTATACATACACCAGGTTCATTTAATTAGACTCACTACGTTCATTAGGTTCATTTGTTAGAGGTTCCAAAATCGTCACTCTGATACCACTTTGTAACATCCCCATATTCTTAGGAGCCTTAACTAGGCCTTCCTTAGCATATAAGGGCGTTATAATCTCGGTTGCCCGAGGTAAGTAATCATCAAAAGTTGATAAAAGAACAATTATGGTTACATTTACAAACGTTACAACCAACTAACGAAATAAAGATACGACTCATCAACTACACACTATCTCTACCAGAACTCGTGACGACTCATTCCCGCCAGGACTCCCGCTATCAACCACATCAGCACCTGCTAAGACTGACTGCTCACCATAAGGGATCACGGCAGACACATAAACAAACAAGACAACCACACAAGGTCAGTAACCGAGGCAAGACTCAACATGAACCAACAACAATTATCAACACAACACAGCACAACCAGTCACACACAATCACACCCACTCCAATAAATCTCCGTCACCAACTGTCCACTGGACCAGCCCTGCCAGTGGGGGACCGCAGCCATACCCACCAAATCCCCGCTCATCATACCGAGCGATAACCCTGTCCCATTAATGTGCACATCCCCTCCCGTGGCAGGTTCCACAGAGGGCAAAACTAGGGCGTGAAGCCACTCCCATAAGTGACTCCACTCAGCCGAGGACGCACCTCGAGAACCAAAGACAAACAATCACAGACAGCTGCAATACAACAACAACCAACAAACTGTATACACCAACCAATTACCGCATATACGCTGCCACACAAATACTACAACAGCACAACAATCACGACTCAACAACCGACACACTAGACCATCCACAGGAACTGAGTAGGCGAACCTAACTTTAAGAAACTGCAACCGTTCCATGCCAACACACGCAATATCCAACAATCAAGCAACACCTATATACACAATACAATCATCTATTACTACCGTTCTAATCCTAACTGAAAACACAAGACACAGATGATGATGACGACATACCTACAAGAGGAGAACTTGGCAAAGGATCGATACCCGACTCAAGCTACGCACTCCTAAGGCGTAAGAACCTTCAAGGGCTTCCATGGAGGACATATGGTGAAAGGAAGAGGAAAGGACGACATTTAGGTTTAGGAGAAACAGGCGGAAATGATTTGCGGATTTAACAAAACGCGATTATAAACTCTCGTTGAAAAGACGCTACTCGATCGAGTGACCCACCTACTCGATCGAGTGGCCCTTACTCGATCGAGTAGCCTCTACTCTATCGAGTACGACCCCTAACTCACAACACAAGATAACTCTGGTACGCACTTCTAAGGACCATCACTGCTCCCAAGGTCGGTCAAAGATGGTCAACGGGTCTCTAAAAGGGGCGGGTATTACAGTTACTTTTACCGTAATGTTAAGTAGATATGAAAACCTCATATCTATTTAATAAGACATAAAAGTGATTTTTGAAACGTGGAATATTTTCAAAATAAAGTAGTAAACCAAAAGCACGTCAAGATCAAGATGCTGATCGGAAGTTTCAAAGTAATGACTTTGAAGATCAAATGGGTAATATTAAGTAATGACCTTGATAATCACTAAGAAGATTGTGAACCAGTTCACATAATACCTTCTCCTTGGGACACATAGAGTATGGTGTAGTCAAGTATATAAACCGAACTTTATGAGATATAGTTTGAGGTTTTTCGCAATTTTTGTAAGCTATTTTCTCACTAAAAGTTTAAAAACCAACTATAATAGCCTAAATGATTCCATTTGAGATATGGATAGGGAGAGTCCCTAGCTTATCTTTTTATACATTTGGGACCATAAATGTTTATGTTCAGAACCAATTTATGTATTTGTGAGGGTTATCCAAAATTGAACCACTTGGTTTTTACTCCTCCAAAACGAGAACAAAGATTTTGTGGCTCGTAATGCTGTCTTTCCAGAAAGATTTTCATTTTCTGGAAGACAGAGTGGGAGAAATTTTGAACTTACGAGTCAAGACCCACAAATCGAGTACAATGCAAGAAGATGTTCTTTATTGAGGCTCGGTGGTGAGTACAATGCAAGAAGACGTTCTTTATTGTGGCTCAGTGGTTATAAGGAGATAATTTTGCGATAATATTGCGTTACTTTTCAAAAGTGACGAATCTTAAACCCTCATCAAAGGCTTTTCTATAGTATGAACTCTATGTGATGGCGTGTCACCATGCAATTCGCATAGAGTTCATACTATAGAAAAGCCTTTGATGAGGGTTTAAGATTCGTCACTTTTGAAAAGTAACGGAATATTATCACAAAATTATCTCCTTATAACCACTGAGCCACAATAAAGAACGTCTTCTTGCATTGTACTCACCACTGAGCCTCAATAAAGAACATCTTCTTGCATTGTACTCAGTTTGTGGGTCTTGGACTTCCGTAAGTTCAAAATTTCTCAAAAATCGTTGTAAGCTTATGTAGGTGAATTGGTAAATCCGAATTGATCTCCTTGCACACGATGCGATAAGGAAGGAAACACGAGATGTTTTCGAGACTTGATTTAAGGTGAATACTTTGGTAGGTTACCTTGATTTTGTCGTAAAGGTTACATAAGATGTTTAAAATTTGGGTTGGTTATAGAGAGTTTTGTGACAACCCAAATGCCTTTATCAATTCGTATGTTCTTAGCAATATAGCTTCTCATAAGGATGAGATTCGGCAAATGAATAATGAAACTTTCTCCTTGGGAGAAGTTTTGTTGATGTTTTCAATGTTAAGAAGCCTAGCATGCTTGAAAGATCCCTTTTGTGATCTATATACGTCAAAGAGTTGTAACTTTGGGTTCAATAATGTAGTCTATCTAAATGGTATTACTCGAGTGTTGAGGTACCATTATGATACATGGAGTTTAGTGGGAGCTAAAGTAAGTTTCTTAGTCTAAATATGTGCTTGACATATTAGTGACTAGAAATGTAGCTAAGGTGATGTTTCTTAGTCTAAATATGTGTGTGACATATTAGTGACTAGAAATATTCTCGGGTAAATACTTGAGAGTAGCATGGCGCATATTAAATATCCGGATCTAATGAGATGGATCTCTATGGATATTAGCATTATAGTCAAGATACTTATGTGATAAGATTCTTGACTCGTTCAAGTTGTTGAACAATTAATATGATCTCTTGTGCTTCCACTGCAGGATCTATTAAATATGCTAAAAGCTTCTCTCGTCGGGACTTATCATGTTGAGAATATGAGAAGTCATTACCAATCATTTCCTAGTGAGTGTCACTAGATTATTATCAAGAGCATCCTTGAGTACTTGAGAAGCACTGAGGATTTACTCTTGTTGTTTGGAGGAATTTATGAATTTCGTGTAAAAGGATTACACAGAAACATTCCTACGCTTATGAGTTGTTATGGGCCTCGTTAAGGAATGGTTAGCATATAAGAGTGCTTTGTGCATAAATAATATAAGAAGTTATACATATATGTATAAGAAGTTATACATATATGTATAAGAAGTTATACATGTATAAAGCAGATATGTATGAGGAGTCATACATAAAAGATGTCATATGAAGGATGTGTATGTATAAGTGTTATATGTACAAATCATGAACGAAAGCTAAGTACATTAGAGCATCCGATGTTGTAAAGAGATAATTGATATCCGGAGTTTAATGGAACTAGAGTAGTTCTGTTAGCCGAATATTGTATCCCAAGAGACTGTGAAAGCAGTGGGAGTGTTTGACTGGCTTTAGAATCATAGTCTAAAACTTGTTTAGACATGTACTTAGAAAGGCTCTATGTGATGAAAATATTGCATAGAACAAAGGAAAATAGCAATGGAAATTAGAATGATGCAACTGTTGCTTATCCTCTAACCAAAGCCGTAGGCATAAGGTAGACATGATGGTTATGTCATCTCAATGTGAATTGAGGAGTATACCTTAATTGCTAAAGATCGTTATGTAAATATTGGATAGAGTATTGATATTTACATAAGTGATGATCGCATTCATTGTTAGAGTTTCTTTAAGAACTCAATTATTCAGTTTGACTGAAAACATTGAATACCTTGTTTATCTGAATAAGTTGTGGAGACAATGTTGAACAATATTCAAGTGAATAAGATGAACATTATATTTTGTCCCTAGTCACTTAATGAGGTGACGTCTCGGAGTGACTATATTGTAAGTCGATTGATGGTTGTTCAACACCATAAGGTCATACATGATGACTAGTCGATTACATAGGAAGAGTGTGTGACACTTTGTCGGACAGTGACCATTTAGAGAGTCCTTAAGTTCTATTATAGACGCCTGGTCGTGGCGGGGATCTCTAAGATGTTCTAATGAGTCGATTATTTTGATTGGAGACTATTATCTGAGCAAGTGTAGTTTCCGAGTGACTTTGGTTTTTGTCATAGGTCGTGCCGTGAAAGGAGGCCAAAAGAGCATTTACTAGGTCATGGTGAGCTGTATTGTGCAATAGGATAGATAGGGCATACAGGAATTGTCCACCCACATTGGGTAACTATATCTCAAGGCCAGTCGAGGAGCTAATGACTAAAAATGCGTGGCCACGCTCGGAAGTAATCTGTGAGAGGTTTTTCCGGTCAGGTAGTCACACTCCCGATCGAGAAAACCACTCACGAGATGTTCGTGTGCAAGTGCGACCTGAAAGACACCTTGCATTGAGTGGGAGATTAAAATGGACAAGAGAATTGGTAGCGCACTGATACGTGCATATTATATAGTCTTTTTAGCCTATTTCAGCACGTATTTCTATGCATTTTTGTGCTGTTTATATAGTATTATGCCCCGAATTGGCTACTTTGGTTCGTTTTGTCCATTTTGTAGAAATGAACGCGAAAGTAGTGGAATCGTACCCTTTTTTGTCCTTTTTGCATGCATTTAGAGGAGACGGGATATTCCTGAGTGAGATACTGCATTGGGAAGCGTGAAGGCACGGTTTACGAGGCAGTCGGTGACGAGATTGGGCTGATTTGAAGGAAGAAGACTCGATCGAGTGGTATTATTACTCGATCGAGCAGTTTCTATGGCGTTGTTTGATCGATCGAGTGGTTATTATGCTCGATCGAGAGGTGCTGAAAAGAGGGTTACTCGATCGAGTAACTATTCTACACGATCGAGTAGATGTTCTGGTGTTTTGCTCGATCGAGTGAATTTATTCTACTCGATCGAGTAGTTTCTGCTGGTGTGGGCTTTAATTAGCCCGTAAGCTTGTTTTAGCTTTTGGACTTATTTTGTTTTCTATTTAAACTTACGTTAACTAGGTCATTAGCATCATATTTTATCTTATCAATCATTTAGTTTAGTTTTGACAGAAACCTTATTACGTTACATTTTCCCTTTCTCTGTAACTTTGTTCTCGGGATTGTTTTGCTCCGATTTTGTGTTCTTTACGCCGGAATCGCACGATTGTAATCCCTTTCTCTTTTCTTAATAATAATCTCTCTTTTGCTTGCTTTAATTTCTTGCCTTGCTTCATTTACTTTCTGCCCTAATTTACTTTTTATGCGATTTAATCATTGTTTTAGTAAGTTGAATGCTGGTTATTTATCTGCTGTTAGTTTTGATAGTTTAGTTAGCGATATGAGTAGCTAAACTTCTTTCATGTTGGGATTAGGGGATCTACGGTAGAAATGTGGCGATGTAGTAAATAGTTTAGACGAGTTAATTGTGAGATTCTGTCACCATAGCAATTTAATTGTATTTTACCGACTTAGTTGAGTGCACGCTTCTGAGTCATCCCTTTAATCTGGCTAAAATTAATCCTAGATCGAAAAATTGGACTAAATAGGCCTGCTATGAACAGTAGACTACCCTGGCGAGGATGAAAGTTAAGTTAGTGGTAATTTAGGATAGAAAGTGGACCGAAAGGACCTTTCCATATCCGTCTCGCATTAGTTTGTCTATGTTGTTTACAGTTGAGTCACTAGACTACCGTAGTTAACCGAAATCCTGACATGACCTCTCTCTATTTGATAGTTTAAATCTATTCTCCTGCTTTTACTGCTCTTTTCTCTACTTCTCTTCCTTTAAACCTTTAGTTTAGAAAACAATTCAAACAACCCCCCCATTTGTGACCAAATAGACGGACTTTTACAGATATCTTGCCTCCTTGAGGAGATCGACCTGACTTCCCTAGCTATATAGTTAGTTTAGTTAGTTTATTTTTGATAGGTATACGACAGACGTATCAAATTTTGGCGCCGTTGCCGGGGAGGCAATTGCCCTATCTGTCTTTATTCCGTTTATTTTATCCGTCTCAGGGAATTTTTTTTCCTTGAGGCAGTTCTTACTTATTTTCTTTCAGTGTTGTTTATGCCCAGGTTAGACAGGTTTGAGTTAGTTTCAGCTGATTCAGAGCCAAAGCGACTATTCAAGCATAGACTCCGTCTGCAGAGGAAATCACGAAAGGAAGACTTGAGTACTTTCAAGCCAGAGCTACATCACTCTCTTTTCGCAGAAGACATTCCTATTCTTGCCGATCAACAATTAAAGATGCCAAAACTTTCCAGTCTTTCGGTACCTAAAGCATCCTCAATTCCAAAGGGTTTCAATCTCCAGACTGAGGATAGGAATACATTCGACATCCGTCCTTCCTACATCAATCTGGTAGAAAGAAATCTGTATAGAGGTGTGGCAGGTGAAGACCCGAGGAAGCACATGGAGGTCTTTACAGCTTACTGTTCTACTATCCCCGCCACAAAGGGGGTAACTCAAGACAAGATTAAGGAAGTGCTGTTTCCTTTCTCTTTGACTGACTCAACCAGGGAGTGGCTGACTGATTCGGACCGCACAGCTGCAGGAGTTACAGATTGGGAGTCTCTTGCTCTTGCCTTTTACAAGAGATATTTCCCTCCACAGCGCACCAATCAGCTGAGGGCCAAGATTACCGCCAGCAGGGCTCCGATGAGACTTTATATGAGGCGTGGTCCCGATTCAAGAATTTGGTGAGGTCTATTCCTCACCATGGTTTTGACCCATGGTTTATATCTAACCAGTTCTACAATGGGTTGTATGATGACCACAGAGCCATACTTGATGCGTCATCTAATGGGAGATTCCAGGAAAATACAGATGATGATAAGGGATGGGCCCTTATTGAAGAGATGGCGAATCACAGTGCTGAGTATGGAAACCCGAGGGATGGTATTAGAACAGTTCAAGTAGTTGATAAGCAGGTTGTGGCTCAGCTGGAAGCCATGAATGCTAGATTTGACAAGTTGGAGTTACATTCAGCTGGGGAGCCTCAGACGGTCCATGTGCTTACTAGAGGGGAGACCGTCACATGTGAGAGGTGTGGGAGCAATAACGGTCACACTGCTGTTGGCTGTCTTATGGAGAAAGAACAAGTCCTTGCCTTTCAACAATATAGGCAAGGAGGGGGTTCCTATTACAACAACCAAGAGGCAGTCCATCCCAATTTGAGGTGGACTAGTCAAAATGTGCTCAATCCTACCCCTCCTCCGCACCAGCAGCAGCCGTATGTTCCTCCACATAAGAATCAACAAGGCTTTCAGAAGCCTCCTTCCTTCCCTCCTCCCAATCATGGAGCATCATATTCTGGAGGGGTGAGTGAGATTGGTGAGCTAAAGACTATCTGCAAAGATTTTACAAAGCACGGCATTGAGTGATCGTAAGATGCATCCATCAAGGCACTTGAAACTCAAGTTGCCCAATTAGCCGTGAACCAATCTATAAGGAAACCAGGTTATTTACCGTCACAAACTGACAAAAATCCACATGAGACGGTAAATTTAATCAATTTTAGAAGCGGTCGTTCATATGAGGGACCAAAAGTGTTGAAATCAGACCCGAGGAAGGAAATAATAGCTCGATGAACAAGTGTCTCGTCGAAGGAAATGAGCTGACGGCTAAGAAAGTGCTCGATCGACTAGTTTCTGGAGGTCGATCGAGCATATTTGATGATGAAAGTACTCGATCGAGTAGAAATTCCACTCGATCGAGTGAACAGGAAAAGCCAACTGCTCGATCGAGTGATTTTTCTACTCGATCGAGTGATACTATTGAAGAAACTACTCGATCGAATGGGAATTTTGGTCGATCGAGTAGTATGGATGACAGACTGCTTGATCGAGAGCCTGCTAGTGCTCGATTAAGTGAGAAATCACCTGAAAGACCTCGTTCGAGAGGAAAGAAGCGTCCAAAGGATACAGAGCTTGATCCGGCTGACACGTTAGAAGAGAGAAACAAGGGACTCGAGATACCCATCACGGTTCCCTTCCCGAGGCGTCTGCAGAATACTAAAGCTAATCAACAATTTGGAAAATTTGCCGAGATCTTGAGAAGCTTGCAGTGTCACCGTACCATTCGCCGAATCGCCGACACACGGTACCCTCTTACCTTAAATTTATGAAAGAGATTTTATCGCGTAAGAGGCATATTAGTGATAATGAGACGGTAGCCTTGACCGAGGTGGGTCGGCCCTAGTTCGAGAATAAGTTACCTCCCAAACAATGGACCGGGTAGTTTTTCGATTCCGTGTCATATCGGTACCCACTTGATTGATAACGCGTTATGCGATCTAGGCGCTAGCGTGAGTGTCTTACCGTTGTCTCTAGCTAAGAGACTTGGTTTGACAAAGTTTAATTGCACCAACAGATCGTCTCCGGATGGCCGACCGTAGCATATCACGGCCACTAGGTGTAATAGAAGACGTACCTGTGAAGATCGGGAGGTTCTTTATTCCCGTTGACTTCGTCGTTTTAGACATCCCCGAAGATGCACATACCCCTATTATTTTAGGGAGACCATTTTTGTCTACTGCCCGTGTAGTAATAGACGTCGGGGGTAAGACGTTGACCTTTCAGGTTGGGGACGGGGAGCTAATATTCCATCAGTCTAAGTTCCGGAAGGCTCCCATGCAAGCTCAGCCTTGCAATGCTCTCTCTTCTATTGACCCTATTATTGACACTCCAAATGAAAATTTAGAGTATTGTGCTGCTATTGTTACCCCTCCGCCTCAGATAGAGAGAAAAAAGGAGGAAAGTTCGTCTGTTTTCCTTACTGCAGGTACAGATGAAAACAATGAGGGAGCTGTCAAAGGGCAATGTGCAATTAACATCGGTCAAGTTGGGAGTGACAGTGTTACAGCCGGTGAGAAAGGAGCGAGGGTGAGAAAAGTTCGAGCATATGTGGATGTGAACTACTCTCCTCCGAATGATCCAAGTTCAAGCTCATGGAAGCTGAAAAGGACGATCAATGTTGCTGAGGTGACGTCCTCCAGTCAGGAGCCCTCCGTGGGGCTACTGAATTGCTTTGGGAAGTGAGCGGGAAAATGCCCCGTGTAACACCTTATATAAACAATTTTTGAATTTTCCGTTGAATTTCTTTTATTGCTTTTAATTAGGACAATTAGTTTTTAGACAATTTTTAGCATACATTTAAGACTATAGACTGTTACTTTGCGTATTTGGTATTTTGGGATATTGTTGCATGTGTTTTTATGCAGGTTTGGGGAATTTTTACGCAAGTTCAAAGGAAGAATGACGAATTAAAGAGCTTACACGAGAAAAGAGCTCGATCGAGTACTTTTTGTACTCGATCGAGTGAAATGAGGTTGATCGAGTGATTCCAGTTCAGTCGATCGAGTAAAGCACAAATGGGGAGTTCTCGATCGAGTAAATTTCTACTCGATCGAGTAGACGGATTCAAAAAGTCCTCGATCGAGTAGTTCTAAACCACTCGATCGAGTGAAAACGCAAGAGACGCAGGGAGTTTTCCTTTAACTCCTCTATTTTTTATTCCTAATTCATTATTCCCCAATTTTTCGTCTCCTTCCCCTATTTGCGATAAAAAAAATACCCAAATCCCCATTTTTCTTGCCCTCATACCAAATCGGCCACCTACATCTTGTTGCTTGCTAATTAATCGTTCAAAGCCCCTTATTTTCCCCTTGATTTGTGCCATTTTACACGGTTTAATAGTGGGATTAGGTTTTGCGGTTTTCGATCAAAAAAATCGCCTTTTTTGCATGTTATTTGAAGATTAATTGCAATTTGTAGGTTCATTCTCATCAAGTAAGTGATTCCTTCACCTCATTGCATTTTAAATTCTTTTATTTCGCATTTTATGAGGTAAATTGAAATTAGGGTTTCGAAATTCATTGTTCAGTCGAGTTTTTTGACTTATACTGTCATTGCTGCCCTTCTTTACCTTACTTGATGATCAATCCCCTTTCCTCATTGCTTTAACACGTTTAAATTCGAATTTTACGCGAGATTTGCATCAAGGGATCCTTATAGTCAAAATTTTTCGACTGTCAGACGGGGTTTTCACGCTGTCAACTGGGTTTTCATGCTTTCATGCTTACTTTATCTCATTTGTTGCTTAATTGCTGCTGTTGATGCTTGCTACCCTGTTCCCTATTGCTGTTTATATATCTTTAATTCGAAATTTTTGAGGAAAATTGTGAAAATTTTGGCTGTAAGTCGAAAAATTCGACTGGTTAGGGGAGTTTCTTGGTTATTTTCATACTGCTTAACTGTCACCCTTATCAAATTCCCCTACCCTTTTTTATTCAGGATGGATTCTAGTTCGATGCCGTCGTCGAGTTCTTCTGCTAGTCCATCTTTGTCTCTGTCTGAGACGGTAGTCCCTGCTGCTACTACCGTCACCGCACCGGCCAGCACCTCTGTGTTCTTAGTTTCCGCCGCTGCATCGTCTTTGCGCGCCACTAGCATCGCCGCTAGCTCTATTTCGGCTGCCATTTCCGTTACGGCCACCACCACTACTAGCACTGATGCTAGTCTTTCTTCGTCAGTGGTGGCCACAGCAGCCACAACATCTACTCCAGCCGCCGTGTTTACACCTGTGGCGGACTACTTTGCGATAGCCAGTTTTGCCTTTAGAGCGGCCCTAGTTCCTCACACCGTCACCGCAGGGCTTCTACTTTGGGTTCTAGAGGCCGGGGCCGAGGTCGTGGACGTTACCGTTCTACACCGCTCCCGCTACCTCTACTCGCCGCTCCCTCCACTTCACCGCTTCTCCTTCTCGCACGGTTACGGGCCCCGAGGGGACACCTCCTCGACTCTCACCCCGACTATCCGCAGGTAATTTTTATTAACGCTGTACATCGTAAGAGGTTTTATCACCTCCTAGGCTGTGAGTTTGTACCTTCCCGGTTTTTAGATAAACCGGCACTTGAGAGACTCGGCATCTACGAGTCTGTTTGTGAGCTTCTACGGGGCACGGGGATGGCCGGACTCATCACTATGAGCGGCCGTACCTTTCTGGAGCTGAGTCTTGAGTTCCTCAGCTCCTTCACCTTCTCCTCCGGGGCACACGACGCTGCCCCTACTACTTCTTCGGTGTCTTTCCGGTTGTTCAATCGGACTTTTCCGATGACTTTGGAGGATTTTGGTCGCAGACTTGGCCTTTCCTCTACGGGCGACGCTACCGCCCCTATGAGGGTCATCCGTCAGCTTTGGAGGACCTTGGCCTAAACCACCTTTCCCGAGCAAAAGCTCGCACAGGTCCACCTTTCCCCTGCCCGTTACTCTCTTAGGTTGATGGGGAGCACCATCTTCGGCCGAAAGGAGCCGAACAACATCACAAACATCGAGCTCTCCATCATGGGCGGTTACCTGAACGTTAACTATGAGGGTCCTTTTACCCTCAACATTGCCTACTTGACCGCCCAGTACTTTCAGGGTCCTTGTCTGTAGACCTACCTTGTGACACTCTCCCCCGTCTAGCCCCTTTGCCTACTGTCGCTAGGGGCGACCGACTGCCACCTCCACCGGCCTACGACCTTTCACTCCGACCACCTCCCACTTTATCCGCCGCCAAGAAGCGGCGTAGACTTGAGACTGGAGAGGGGTCCACACCTTCAGGGAGTACCCAGCCTTCCACGGCTACTCCCATCCCGACCCCTACTCCCACTCCTACTCCTACACCCACCGACCAGACACAGGCACGGCCGGATTTTCCGGCTACTTTCGTACCACCTCCACCCTTTGCGGCGTCCGCGGTCATGGACCAAGGGCGCCGTGACGGTTTGTTGCTTGAGATTGCAGAGCGACAAGCTCGTATGGAGAGGGACTTAGCTCTTACCTTGCACCCTCTGTACGAGTACCACTTGAGGTGACACCGTCCGATCCCAGAGGGTTGGCCACACCCTTCCTTTTACCGGTACCCAGCTGAGGGGTACCCGGAGTCTGCTGAGGAGGAGGAGGAGGACGAGGACCCGGCAGTGGCTGCGGAGAGAGCTCGCGCTGAGCAGTGGAGGAGAGAGGAGGAGGAGGAGGATCCGGAGTTCAGGGTGGAGGACATCCGTGACAAGGAGGCTGATGAGTAGCTACTGGTCTACTCACTTGCCCTGTTTTCTGGCTGGTTTGGGGAAGTTCGTCTTTTGTATGTATTTCTTACTCTTTTATTTTTGTCTCCTTTTTATTTCATTGTTTTTATTCTTTATTGGTTGTATATTCCCGTTCCCCTGTATATATCTGCTGGTGTATGCTAGAGGACAACGAGGGCGTTGTCCGTTTTGGTTTGGGGAGGGTATTGCATCCTTTTGAGTCTGCATTTGCATTTGTTTTGCATTCACGTTTATTTATTTCAGCTTGCATTGTTTATTTATTTCATAAAAAAAATCAAAAATCAAAAAAAAAATTGAAAATTTCAAAAAATCCAAAAATATTCACGTTTATTTTTACATATAGATTGAGTTGGAACGGTAGATTTCCGTGATGATAATGCACTATAACTTGTCATTTTACTTGAGCCTTGCACTTCTGTTGATAGTTATTAGCTTTGTCTGCGCATAATCTACGAGTTTCTGTTCAAATATAGCTGACTGTTTAGACTTGACCTGATAAATTGGCAAACTACTCCATAAATTCTGAGTTTTAGAGCCCATAACTGGTGACATTCATGACCGGTACATTAGGAATTGAGAGTAGTACTCCTTGCATAGCATGTTCATCATTTTTGCACTTTTATGACATTCAATTTCTTGTCAAATGCACATATTCGGGTTTGTGGTTGGTGTCACATGCAGGGAGGTGCTTGCAAATTTTCCCCTTTTCTTATATTTTTCACCCATTTTGCTCCACTTTAGCCAAAACTTGCCTTTTTGACCCATTAGCCACATCCAAAATTAAGCCTGCCTAGTCAAGCTAGTTTTAGTATGTCTTTTGTGGTATGATTTTCCATCTACAGTTTGGCCCGTATCTTTTGTATGGAGTTGGTGAAAATTAAGGAAGGAGGAAAAGAAAAAAAAAAGAGAATTGAAAAAGAAAAAGAAAAAAAACGTGAAAAAAGAAAAAGAAGAAAAAAAATGAAAAAAAAAGAAGAAAAATTCACGTGTACAGTGAACGTGAAGAAAGAAAAGAAAAAGTTGAAAAAAAAAAGAGTTTCATTTGTTTTGATTCATTTAGACGGTGTTTAAAAAAAGGAAAGTTTGTGACCGTCTAACTCCTCCATTCTTATTCTATATTTTTGAGGAGATTGTGTATGAGTTTAGTGAGCTGTGTGCCAAATGAAGGGCACTTGTACTTAATTTTTCAGTCAGTTGAGATTCGGATGGTTTATTATGGTCCTATTAGGAACTAGCTTGACGCTTTTACCTCCACATTACCATAACTTGTTTTGCCTTTTCTCACCTGAACCTCACTATTCCCATATTATTTGTAAGCCCTCGGCTGTGACGGACATTATTGGTTGGAGTGTGTGCATTAGTACTTGAATTGTCTTTCATTTTTGTTGCATGCATGCTATGTAGGTCGCAGTTAGGTGAGTGACTGCCTTTTCTTCTCTCTTTTACATATAACATTCACCCTTTGCTTCATGAGAGAAGAGTGACCACGAGAGAGTCCGATTTTGTTGGTCTTGCAAGGTCGATAGGTTGGCTATATTTCTGAACAGCTTATAACTCGTTTGCGTATTGACTGCTTAGCTTTAACTGTTAGTTTTTGTTGCATTAAATTGGTTCAAGTAGACAAGTTAAGCTAGCTCTGAGTTCTCATTTCCGTTCCATTAGTTGCATTTTAGTTTACTCGAGGACGAGTAAAGGTTCGGTTTGGGGAGATTGGATACGTGCATATTATATAGTCTTTTTAGCCTATTTCAGCACGTATTTCTATGCATTTTTGTACTGTTTATATAGTATTATGCCCCGAATTGGCTACTTTGGTTCGTTTTGTCCATTTTGTAGAAACGAACGCGAAAGTTGTGGAATCGTACCCTTTTTTGTCCTTTTTGCATGCATTTAGAGGAGACGGGATTTTCCTGAGTGAGATAATGCATTGGGAAGCGTGAAGGCACGGTTTACGAGGCAGTCGGTGACGAGATTGGGTTGATTTGAAGGAAGAAGACTCGATCGAGTGGTATTATTACTCGATCGAGCAGTTTCTATGGCCTTGTTTGATCGATCGAGTGGTTATTATGCTCGATCGAGAGGTGCTGAAAAGAGGGTTACTCGATCGAGTAACTATTCTACTCGATCGAGTAGATGTTCTGGTGTTTTTCTCGATCGAGTGAATTTATTCTACTCGATCGAGTAGTTTCTGCTGGCATGGGCTTTAATTTGCCCGTAAGCTTGTTTTAGTTTTTGGACTTATTTTGTTTTCTATTTAAACTTACGTTAACTAGGTCATTAGCATCATATTTTATCTTATCAATCATTCAGTTTAGTTTTGACAGAAAACTTATTAAGTTACATTTTCCCTTTCTCTGTAACTTTGTTCTCGGGATTGTTTTGCTCGGATTTTGTGTTCTTTACGCCGGATTCGCACGATTGTAATCCCTTTCTCTTTTCTTAATAATAATCTCTCTTTTGCTTGCTTTAATTTCTTGCCTTGCTTCATTTACTTTCTGTCCTAATGTACTTTTTATGCGATTTAATCATTGTTTTAGTAAGTTGAATGCTGGTTATTTATCTGCTGTTAGTTTTGATAGTTTAATTAGCGATATGAGTATCTAAACTTCTTTCATGTTGGGATTAGGGGATCTACGGTAAAAATGTGATGATGTAGTAAATAGTTTAGACGAGTTAATTGTGAGATTCTGTCACCATAGCAATTTAATTGTATTTTACCGACTTAGTTGAGTGCACGCTTCTGAGTCATTCCTTTAATCTGGCTAAAATTAATCCTAGATCGAAAGATTGGACTAAATAGGCCTGCTATGAACAGTAGACTACCCTGGCGAGGATGAAAGTTAAGTTAGTGGTAATTTAGGATAGAAAGTGGACCGAAAGGACCTTTCCATATCCGTCTCGCATTAGTTTGTCTAAGTTGTTTACAGTTGAGTTACTGGACTACCGTAGTGAACCGAAATCCTGACATGACCTCTCTCTATTTGATAGTTTAAATCTATTCTCCTGCTTTTACTGCTCTTTTCTCTACTTCTCTTCCTTTAAACCTTTAGTTTAGAAAACAATTCAAACAACCCCCCCCCCCCCATTTGTGACCAAATAGACGGACTTTTACAGATATCTTGCCTCCCTGAGGAGATCGACCTGACTTCCCTAGCTATATAGTTAGTTTAGTTAGTTTATTTTTGATAGGTATACGACGGACGTATCACGCACACCTTGTGTCGGACAAGTGGGAGATTGTTGGAGTTAGTGTCCTCCACAATAGGGCGTTTACATAATAAATCTCATTAATGGAATATCATTAGATATTTAATTATTTGATCCTCGTCAGTTGATTAACGTAAATCGATAACGGTTGGCTGACTAGAGTTTGACGTTATTGTCCTGAGACGGCGGTGATGAACTGACCCCTTTCGGTCACGGCTAAAGGAACGAACCCCAATTGACAACTAATTAATTGTATGAGATACAATTTATCTAGTCCCTTGATTTATAGACTAAGAGGTTAGTCGATTATTTTAGAGAGATTTCGAGTTGCGAACTCGAGGCACGGTAGTTATTATTTAATTATGCGATAATTGAATAATAAATTTTTGGGAGACGGGTTTTAGTTAATTAATTGTTAATTCACTAAAATTATACTAATTGATTAATGTGATTAATATTAGTACGTAAATAATATGTGTAGTGGTACACGTATATTTACGGAGTGATTTGGACGAATTAATTATGGAAGTATTTAAACATGAAACGATGTTTAAAATAAAACTACACGTATTTGTGCGACAAATATAAGAACCAATATGGACCCGTACATGGGCAAGTGGACCGTGTAAAATAGAGTGGTGGATGATTAGGAACATAATCATTTCACCTTACTTTAGATACTACCATAATTCATCTTATATAGACAATTTGCATGTGATCATCCATTTGTTGTAAGCTCAAGAACAAACTAGTACGGTGAACTAGTTTGTGCCCTTTTTACCATAAAATCAATGTAAGGAAATTGTTTTTTCTTAAACTTTCTTTTTATGCTTTTATATTTGCATGCATGGTACATGGATCACCTAAACGATAAATTATGAGATAATTTAATTTTTATTAGAGAGTATAATATGGATCTATGATCTTTCATTAAGCACATAAGCAAGTAATAGATACATTCATAAAAATGTACCACTTTCCTCATTTAAGTGGCTGAGTTTTAGATAGAAGAGTCAAATGTAGGAATTACCGTCTTGGGGTCTTAACAAGTAACCAAAATCACTTCCCTACTACGACTTGCGAAGTATGCCCGCATTTTAATGTGGTACTTCATCCTACAATCGCAAGAGAAATATAAATGGAATGCACATATTAAAGAGACAAGTGGGTTGTATTTGGACTTAGGACAAGGTAAGAAGGGATTGGCACAAGTGACGATTTGGGTATGTGGAGCTAAAATCGAATAGTTACCATTACCTAACCACTTACTTCATCAAATAATACAAATGAGCTTTTATCAAAATGGTGAAATGATCACCTTTCAACCAATACAAACTTTTCAAAATTAAACTCAATTGTACAAAAAACATCAAATCCTTTATTAGCAACACCTTTTTCTTATCTCTTAATGATGTGGAAGAGATGTTGCTTATGACGACTTTTTCTCTTTTCTTTTCTTTTTCTTTTTCTTCTCTTCTATTTTGTTTTTCATTGCTTTTTCTTCAAAACCTCTTTATTACACCAAAGATGGTCAAACAAGCTTGATATAAACTTTTAAGCTTAAATACCCAAAGAATGAGGTTCCAACCCATCTACAACAAGTAATAATACAATAACTAAACTTGATTGGGAGAGTTGTTTTTGGGATGTAGTTGATTTTGTTAGTTAATCAAACAAATAGGCTTAGGCTCAAATGGTTTCACAAAAATAGGACCTAGACTAAAGGGTAAAACAAAAGCTTTATGGCTATGTGAGGTTCATTATCATGCATGTTTATTGCCTCTAAAAATATGTACAAATATTTGTACGGTATTAAGGAACAAGAGCCACACTTATGCGTTTTGACATGACATACCACTTAAGGAGACCTATTCACAAATTCTAAATGCGATGGGTTTGATGGGCTGGCCAAATGGAGGTTCTATCCTCAAAATTTAAGTAGGCTTGTCGATTCTAGGTCAAGTCTCGGGCTTAGTATGGTTTCACAAGGTAGTCAAAGCTTGGGTGCTAAGCATATCTTCCTGGGGTGTAAACACCCTAACAAGCTGTCGTCACTAGATACAAGTTATCAATTAGGAGAAGACACGGTCAAAATAATTGTCATCATTGACGACACTTTATTCCTACTATAGACTCTTTACAAAGGTGTTACAAATTTTCGGATTTTTTTTATTTTTTCAAAAGCAATAAACGTATCATGAATCCAAACTAAGCATATATACAACCTATATGAATGCAACTAACTATGTGATCTGCAAGCAAATGCAAACTCCTAGTAATACATAAGCACATATACTGCAACAAAATCCACCCAACATCCTCCTTGACATATAAGCACATCCTCTCCTTGTAGTTTGCCTCGGATGAGGTGTTGTACCTATGGGAGAAGAGAATGAAAGCACACGTATATACAATTATACGCTACTAAAGTACAGAATGTGTTTTTGGTTTTTCAAATTTTTAGGATTTTTTTCGAAATTTTTCAAATTATTATGTGTTTTTGAATGTGAATTACCATCCCCACACTTATTTTAGACATTGTCCTTAATGTACATGTAGGAATAGGAAAAGAAAGGAAAGAACATGTTTTTGTATTTTTGAAATAAGGTTTTATTGAAAAATAAATATAATCTTTTAGGATTTTCAATTTTTTTGAAAAGTAAGAACATATTTTTGGGTTTTTAAATAAGGGAATTGAAATACAAATGTAATATGTAATGCATGAAATGAATGAATACATGTTCTAACTAAATGCAACTATATGTCATATATTACAAGTGATGCAACTAATCTAAGCTAAAGTGATTCATGCTCTCTATTGTTCGGAGGGCCAATTTGAATTGGCTCGGGTTGCTTTGCTCAAACTTCCCCAAACCGATCACAACACTATTACTAGTGTAAAAAGAGGGAAGTTTGGCCACAAGGTCATGCATGCAAAAATGCAATTTGATTGTCAATTTGGATTTTCTTTGGTGGGAGCAAAAAAGATAGTCACCTCCATGTTACCAAGATGTGAGTCCTTTGATTAACCCAGGATTCAAAAACTCAATCAAAGGGAGCCCAATTTGACTCTCAAATGGTATAAACTATACTAGCATGAACCAATATTATACAATGCAAGTTAGATAACAAGAAAACAAGTGTAAGAGCCATACAAGGAAAATAAGTTTTCACAATGTTACATCCATGGCAAGATGCTTTGGTAGCCACCATTAACCAATGGTCAAACCTCATTTCCTCATGTCCTTAGCTCTTCACCCAATCATCCAACATTGTTGCTTACGGTTCCTTCATCATCATCATCATCATTAATATCATTAGAGCTTGAACTTGAATGATCTTCACCATTCTCATCTTCTTCATGGCTACCTAATAAGACGGGTTTTATATATGATAAGGCGGTCGATTAAGTTATTTTAGAGAGCTAAATGCGTTACTTTATGCGATATTGTGTGTGTTCATGTTAAGAACTTATTTCGTACTCATAATATGTAATTGTACCGAGTTATACCTAGTATGGATAGTCAAGGTAGGAACCGAGTTTGGAGCTTGGATGTTTGATGTAGTCGGAGACCCGAGTTGAAAGCTAGAGGCATGTTTTGACAAGAAGAAGAAGAAACAAGCGGCGAAAGAGAGTAGCCTAGCAAGACAAGCAAGCGGCACAGGTGGATAGCCAGGCGAGCCACCATAAAGGTCAGAATGTCATTAAGAAGAAGCACAGTAGCCAGGCTAGGGTGGCTAGCCGCCTGGTGGGTCGCCGGTCAGGGGTGGCGGGTCGCCATGCTGCTGAAGACGGGTTTCCTTAATTCGTGACTTTACTTTAGGAAATTAGTATACATGAGACTTATTATTATTATTATTATTATTATTATTATTATTATTATTATTATTATTATTATTATTATTATTATTATTATTATTATTATTATTATTATTATTATTATTATTATTATTATTATTATTATTATTATTATTATTATTATTATTATTATTTTCGATGATTATCTTTACTATCATTAGACAATACTCAAGAACCCTAATTCATCTTTTGCTTCAAAAATTATGAGGAACTAATCCTCGCTTTCTTGGATCAACAATTGAAGCTATTGACTAATTAATTGTGAGATTGTTCTTTCTTTACTTTATTTCTCAAGTATTGTTTATGTTTCTTGCTCTAATTTTAAGATTATTGTTTCTTTTGCTGATCGGATCAATTAGTAATTGCTTTCTTTAATCTATAGGAAATTTAGAAATTGAATCCGTAATTGTTCAATTAATCTAGACTAAAGTAACAAGCTTTACCCTAATAATTTTTATGCGTTTCATCGTCATTAGGACGAAGTAGAGACTAAACATATAATTCGAATCGTTAACCGTATGTGTTAAAGATCGTTATCTTTATTGCTTCCTTGGATTGTTAATGTTGTTGTTGGATTAAATCTAGACACGTGGATTAGATTGTTCAATAATTAGGGTCTTCTAATATCGTGTTTCGAGTTAGTTGACTAAACTTAAGAGGAAGTAGGAAATTTTTATTTCCAGAATAAAGTACTTGAGAATAATTGAATTAAAGACAATCGAAAACCAATTGGTTTGTTGATAGTGGATGTTTGTTGACACAAGACCTTTTAATCATCTAAATTCATCTTATTCACTTATTCTTTATTTAGTTAGTCGTTAGTTAATCTATCTTTATAAATCCCCCCTTGTTACTTGTTTCTTTACTTCTTACACATTAATTACATCGCCTTCCCTGCGGATTCGACACCCAACTTACCTCTACTATATAGTTTAAGGTAATAGGACTTATTACTTATTTTTGGGAGTATACGACTTCGGCTCACCAAATTTTGGCGCCGTTGCCGGGGAAGGATATTGATTAATTTGTGTGTGTTAGTGTAGAGAGTTTTAGTTAGTTCTAATATTTGTCAAGTGTCTATATTGAGTCTTTATTCCTTGTTAAATGGCTACTAATTATTTTCCCCAATATGAGCATGAAATGTTTTATAAATATTTCAATAGGCTCCATGAATATGTTATAAAATGTCATCATCCTTATCAAAGACGATAGTTTTATCATGTAATTTATAATGGTCTAAATAAGGAGACTCTTGGGCATGTTCATTCTTTAAGTGGGGGAAAGTTCATTAATGGGTTGAGCTATGAGGAAAAGTGGGAACTTTTTCAATATTTGGCTCGTGACACTGAAGAATATAAGCGACACAATTCACTCCTTATACAACCCAGCCCCTTTATTCTGATGCTTTGAATTGTCAAGATGACTCATCTATGTCTACTGAAGATATGATTCATTCTCTTAAGACCGATACTGTTATCATGCAAAATGATGTTGTCCCCCTTCAGTGTAATCCATCTAATTCTACCGAGGATTTGATACGTGCTTTTATGTCTGATGTGGATTCCTCTTGTGCTAACGATACTTTGAATTGTCATGATAACTCACCTATGTCTACTGAAAACATGATACGTGCTTTTATGGCTTATGTGAATTCTTCTTGTGCTAATGTTACTCCTTCCACATGTGAGACTAATATGGTTAGTCGAGATTTAGAGGACGGAGTTGAACAAGTGACTAATCACTTTGATATGTGTGTGACACAAGAAGAACTTGATTATTATTATATTTAGTGGCAAGCTTAGCATGTTGATAAGTTTCATGACCCCCTTCCCCTTGAACCTGATGTGAACCACTATTTTAAAGAGTGTGATGTCGAAAGTGATGATGATGGTTTTTGGGATGATGATGTAACACCCCCTCATACCAAGGTACCTTACCAAGGACTACCCTAGCATGAAAGGCTGTTACCATCTCAGTTGCCCGAGGTAAGTATATATCAAAAGTAACAATCCAAAAACGCATTTATTAAAGTATAAAGAGTTAGCGATTACATTATCTCAGACCAACTCAAAATAAAAGTATAAGGTCTCAATACAACTGAAATCAAAGACAGCTAAACTTGTAACAGCGGAAGCTAGACTCAAAGTGGTGACTCCCCATGACTTCCCCATAGCTAAACATGTGTATCACCTGTCACAATCTGCTCACCATCCCCGAATGGATCACCACAAATTTTATAAAACAACACGGGGTCAGTTACTGAATAATCAAAGTAAGACAAGTATGATAAGGTAATCAGCTTATCAACATCCACCTTCGTCTCCCAATCACACACAATCACTCACTACACACCGAGGTGTGTAGTCCTGCCAGATTACCCATCGCAACAGGTAATCCTCGCCGCCAGTGGGGGGGACCGCAACCAATCCCCAGCTAAACCCCGCTCATCAATGAGCGATAACCCTGTCCCATTAATGTGCACATCTCCTCCCGTGGCGGGTTCCACGGAGGGTGAAACTAGGGCGTGAAGCCACTCCCGCAAGTGACTTCACTCAGCCGAGGACGCACCTCGCAAACCATCATCATCATCAATCACCACAACACCACCACCAACTCCAATACTCCAACAACAGAAGATAATCACAAGAGCAATTACAACAATCGCAATATAAACTTAAATCATTTAAACAGGAACTGAGTAGGGAAACCCTACCTTTTCGCAATCCGCTATGCTGCAATGAATCATACAATGTGTATAACAAATACCACATCGTCACCTACAAAAATTATAATCAACAATCCCCAAATTAACCCAAAATAATCATTAGGGTAAAACCCTAAAGACAATCTATTAACTGATTACAAAGAACCAGAGACTCACCAACGAAATCGAGACAAAAGACGGAAGTGTAGACTTGCGATTGACCAATTAGCCTTGAGAGTGATTAGGGTGATTAGAGAGAGAGATTAACATCGTTAGGTTTTGGTAAAAATGATTTAGAAACTGTAAACATAATTTATATAATCTCTAATCACCTTAACCAAACCACAGAAAATAACACCCGTCAGACCGGATACTCGATCGAGTATAGAGTATACTCGGCCGAGTACCCTCTACTCGGTCGAGTATTCCACATACTCGGTCGAGTGTTCCTGGGCAGTAGCCAAATAGGATACACAACACACTTTACTCGGCCGAGTACCAGGCTTAGGAAAACCGTAGTATTACATATGATGATGAGGAGGATATTTATAGTTTAATACATTCATCACCCTTACCCCTTGTTTCCCTTTCAATTGATCCATCTTGTCTTGTTGGTAAGATGACACATGTTGAGGATGATTTCTCGGTTATTGGTGTTGTGAGTGGAGATTCAACTTTTGAGGATTTATTGGATATAAATATGGAGGATGAAGATGAAGAGGTTTTGATTGAGGTGAGTGAAGCCAACGAGGAAGACATTGAGGTTCTTACAAATGTTTGAGATGATCTTTCAACACTTGACAACACGGTGGATAACTTAACTTTTAGAGAATCTACGATTGAACCTACAGGGAGTGAAAGAATGAGTATAAACTTTCAAGAAATAAGGGAAAAAGATGATGATAAAGTACAACATGATGATCTCCTTGAGGTTTTACCTCAAAAATAGGGATCGTCGACCGCTCATCTGAAGGAGATTCACAAGGTAATTCTTAAAACTCCTTATATTCTCTCTTTTCCTTACTTGCTCATATCTATGGATTCCTTATCTTATAAAGAGCCGTACCATGACTTAGTAGCTAATTTGGAACAATATAGAGGCTCAAATATATACTTGTTATATGTTTGTACCTCTTTTGTTCATGTGCTATTTCCAATTTTATTAAGTTGTTATTGTCATTTCACTGACTCTTTTGTTAGTGTGTTTGATAAACTACTAAGAGGATCGAGTTGTTCCGCTCTTGATTAATCACTCAGCTAAAGGTAAATTCCTAGTTGATAAGTCCATTTTATATATAGTTTAACCCCCTATTTTATCTCGGTTTATTTGATTATTGCATTTCGATTAATGTATTTGTGAGCTAATTCCGTGTTCTAGGTGATTTTGCTTGTATTCATTGTTTTTTGTAGGAAATAAAGCACTCGGTAGCTTTTTCCCGTCAAATTAGCATTCACCCGAGTTCACGAGGCTAATGGGAGCAAGTTTTGATCATGCAAAGGTGTTTCGGGAAGCATAGGGGCATTTTGGGTGCAATTAGAAAATCCCGAGCACGAAACTAACTTGGGTTGATACACAAGTAAATAAATGAAATATAAGCCCAAGTAAAGTCCAAATTATCAAGTGTCCATGCAAGCTTAGGATTCCATTTGAAGCATTCAACCGGGGGAATTATGAAGCATTAAAACACAACATTGGATTCCCTTTGAAATTTAAGACGGAATTAAGAGAAACGACATAAAACATCATGACCCCGATAAGGGTGTGGTGTCCCCAATCGGGTTTATCTCCTCCTTAATTGTTTATGTTTCTCTTCTAGTTCCTATATAAAGGGTGTTGATCCGGGACCTCAAATACACTTCTTACACCTCTTTCCACACACTTTTCCATACGCTTTAGTCTTAGTTTTAAGAATCAAATGTAGTTTAGATTAGATTTCCTTTAAGCATTCCTTTACTTGTTACAAACATTTCTCGAAGCATTTCAATTTATATTACAAGTTCATTTACAAGTCATTTCCATTTGTTCTATCTTGTTCTCCATTTCCAAGTTTATTTCCTTTGTTGAGGTAATTCTATTTCTTGTATCGTTTTGCCATTTCCTTTGTCATTTCCATTATTAGTTAGTTATCATGTTTACTTTATCATTTGTCATTAGTTTAGTATACATTATGCAAGAGTAGTTTACTTTGTCTAGGGAATAAGGGAAGCCATGCACAAATAGTTTTTGAAATCGTTGAATTAGGATGTTATAGTAATCGATTAAAAGTTTCTATTAAATGTTTGCTTTGTTTTGTTAATCTTCGATAATTGATCACTATCTTAGATTAAATTTGCTAATTCACTTTTATAAGTCGAGAGGCACAAAAGTAAATTAGACTAAGCATGTTTTAGTAGACGACCTAGTCATAACGAGAGTTCGCTAGGACCCGATCTATGGTTGACAATAAGGCCGAGAGGTGGTTGTCTTTAAGCCTAAACAATTGACAATATTATCAACTTTTATGTTTAATTTGAGCATTTACATAATTTGCATATGTGACCCGACCTCCCTAGACTCTTCCTTTATTGTTTTTGTTTACAAACCCAATCATATAATCTATCGATAACCGACCTAGATAGAATTCACCCCATAACAACTTATATAGCAACTCCCGTCTCCTTGTGTTCGACCCCTATTACTATATTCTTTTGTATCTAGGGTATTTATCTTTGATTAGGTTGCGACATCCTATCAAATTTTGGCACCATTGCTGTGAGCACAGTTTTGTTTGCTAATTATTTGTTGAATTCTATATTATTTTATTTTGTCTGGGGAAAAATTTGTTCCTTGGGATCATCTCACAGTTTCTTTGTAGTTTTAGTGCCTATTTTGTAGGTAATAAAGCTTGGCCTTTCATAATGAATGACGGATTCGTCCCACAACTCAAAGATCAGCCTTTTCATGACTATCTTGCCCGGTTCTACTATTTCTGAGATGGTCTCATCTCCCTTGGACATGTCCTTGATGGGGATTACTTTGGTCATCTTGTGCTTGATGGCATGGATTTTGAGACTCGTGAATTGGCTCTAAACTTGAGTAATGGGGGTGTCTACTACATGATCGGGCCGAAACTTTGGAATTTCATAGATTTCATGGCTTCCGAAAGTTGAAAGTTAGCACACAAATTCGATGTGTGGTGTATCCAAGAGGACCTCAAACTGCTTCAGGCTTGTTTGGAATAACTTTCTCAAAAGGAAGCAAGCCAATGTGAGCTTATTACCTCTCCTTATGCTCTCCCAACCTCCCAATGTGAGTCTTTTCCCTCTAACAATTTTAAATTATTGGATGACAATGACAATAGTTCGACTCTCTTGTTTGAAATTCTTGTCGTTCCAATTAACCATTTCGTGGAGGAAGTAGTTGACACACGTGTTATGGATGTTGTTGGGCCCGATTATCATGAAAAGGATAAAGGTTTTACCCGAGTCATTTGAAACCTTTAAAAATCCTTTAATATAGGATGTAGTTGACCCATTTGAGGTTGATGGAGGACTTAGTGATGCACACATAGAGGTTAAGTGGGATGAACCCCCCCCCCCCCCCCCTCCCCTCTTTCCTTTTTTTATGAGTCCTACCACGTTGAGTTTTCATATCACCAATTTTAGACCATTAACGATTATAAAATTTGCACTAACGGTTTATTTTATGGTCTTAAGCATGATGCTCCCAATCTTGCTGACAAGTGGAGTAGTACGGTGGCTCTATTTGAAATCTCTCATGGGCATTTTGATAAGATTAGTCCTTTCTTGCATGTGATCTTTCATGCTTATATCTTATCAATTGCTTACATATGCTTGTGTATTGCTCATACGCTGGAATATGATCAACTTCTAAGGGTGTAGACATGCTTTTTAGAGGACAATGGATATTCGTTTAGGAAAATTTGTTTCAATTTACAGGTTTTGGACAATTGCAATTTCATTTGGTTTTGATGTAATAGCTAGAATAATAAGAAATTGAGCTTGCTTTAGGTTGTAGTAGCTTGTCTTTTGCAGGTACTTTGCTACTTGGATTGGACTTTACCCCGTTTTCAAGCTAGCTTGGGGGAGGCTTCTACACTTTAGTATGCTTTCTTCCCTTCCTTTATTTCCGCATGTGTCATCCCGTTTCCCCTTGTTGGGTGTCCTTCTTTGTTTTACACATTGAGGACAATGTGTTGTTCTAGCTTGGGGGAGGGATTTAATGAGTCTATTTATGAGAAATCTAAAAAAACTAAAAAATTGAAAATTGAAAAAATTTCATGAAAAGTTGTTTGTTGTGTCCACTCTTTTGTCTTATGCATAATATCATTTTCCCTCTGCATTTCCCTTATTATAAGCTAATGATTCACGCATTTGATGGGTTTTGCTTGCATGGGGATGTCTTGACATAGTGGATGATGGATGAATTTTGGACAAGGTAGACTTGATCTTGACATTGGTAAGCTACATATATGGTAAAGTAGAGCCTCCAAAGGCCGGTGCATCTATATCCGGTCTCATCTAGGTGTGTGTAGTTTCTCCTCTTGATGTGCGTTACATCAAAACTCACAAGTATGGCATTGGTTCCTTATTCTTAGACATGCTACGATAGTTTTCACATGAAGCCTTATTATTATAATTTCTCACATGCAACACCTATTATTGAGCCTTTTCTCATTATATGCTACCACATATTTGTTTCTTGCTACATACCAAAATGCCTACCTTGTTGAGTTAGTAACCATCTTGGTGAGTTTAAGATGCTTTTGTGATGTTGATGATGTTGACGGGATCACTAATTCCCGTTGTGTTGTGAAATAAAAGTGA
Source organism: Silene latifolia (assembly GCF_048544455.1). Classification (NCBI taxonomy): domain Eukaryota; kingdom Viridiplantae; phylum Streptophyta; class Magnoliopsida; order Caryophyllales; family Caryophyllaceae; genus Silene; species Silene latifolia. The sequence continues at coordinate 424,912,428 of NC_133538.1, read as the reverse complement.
GAAACGAAGAAGAAAAAAATGAATTGGAAAAAAAATGAAACAAAGAAAGAAAGATGAAAAGAAAAGAAATGAAGAAGAAAGTTTTGATGAAAAAGAGAAAGAAAAAAGAGATGAGATTGAACTTCCATAGTTTATGAAAAAATTGAGTTGGGAAGTTCATTTTGTGGTGTAAAAGTTTTAATTTGGGCCATATGCTGCTTTTGTTCAATGGGTTATTGCTATAAGATTGGTATTGGGTTATTGGGTTACTCAAGCTCTCTTTGCTCGTTTGGATAGTTGATTAGCTCGACCTTTAACTCAACATATCCAAACTCGTTTTTCCACTTTTTACCCATTACCCTTAGCCTCTTTATCTCTTCTCTTGGCTTCTATTTGTGCACTCTTGTTAGCATTATCTTGTTGATTTGGAATGTTTACCATACTAGATTGCAGGCGCATTCTCTTGAGTCGTAGATAGGAGAGTGTCATTCACATATATATTGCCATGTTCATATTATGAGTGTGAGTGAATCTCGTGAGGAGTTCGATGTCAATATGATCATGCAAGAGTTGAAATATCCATGTGAAGCCCTTTATGCTATGCTGTCATATAAATCTCATCCATGTTGTTACATTTTTCCTATGCCCATGTTATTTCGGGATTTGATTCATTGTACTTTAAAGATACTTGACGGGAATTGCATTTGGAAGGGAATATTGTTGCTTGTACCCTTGTCCTTATCATACATTGTATTGTTTGCTTGCTTGATGACAAGCAAGGGTTTAGCTTGGGGGAGTTTGATAAGTCCATTTTATATATATTTTAACCCCTTATTTTAGCTCAGTTTATTTGATTATTGCATTACTATTAATGTATTTGTGAGCTAATTCCGTGTTCTAGGTGATTTTGCTTGTATTCATAGCTTTTTGTAGGAAATAAAACACTCCGTAGCTTTTTCCCGTCAAATTAGCATTCACCTGAGTTCATGAGGCTATTGAGAGCAAGTCTTGATCATGCAAAGGTGTTTCGGGAAGCATAGTGGCATTTTAGGAAGAATTGGAAAATCCCGAGCACGAAACTAACTTGGGTTGATACACAAGTAAAGAAATGAAATATAAGCCCAAGTAAAGTCCAAATGATCAAGTGTCCATGCAAGCTTAGGATTCCATTTGAAGCATTCAACCGGAGGAATTATGAAGCATTAACACACAACATTTGATTCCCTTTGCAATTTAAGACGGAATTCAGAGAAACGACATAAAACATCACGACCACGATCGGGGTGTGGTGTCCCCGATTAGGGTTAGCCCCTCCTTAATTGTTTACGTTTCTCTTCTTGGTCCTATATGCTTTAGTCTTAGTTTTCAGAATAAAATGTAGTTTAGATTAGATTTCCTTTAAGCATTCCTTTAGTTGTTACAAACATTTCTCTAAGCATTTTAATTTATATTACAAGTTCATTTACAAGTCATTTCCATTTGTTCTATCTTGTTCTTCATTTCCAATTTCATTTCCTTTGTTGAGGTAATTCTTTTTCTTGTATTGTTTTGTCATTTCCTTTGTCATTTCCATTATTAGTTAGTTATCATGCATGTTTACTTTATCATTTGTCATTAGTTTAGTTTACATTATGCAAGAGTAGTTTACTTTGTCTAGGGAACAAGGGAAGCCATGCACATATAGTTTTTGTAATTGTTGAATTAGGATGTTATAGTAATCGATTAAAAGTTTCTGTTACATCTTTATGTTGTTTTGTTAATCTTCGATAATTGATCACTATCTTAGATTAAATTTGTTAATTCACTTTTATAAGTCGAGAGGCACGAAATTGAATTAGACTAAACTTGTTTTAGTTGACGACCTAGTCATAACGAGAGTTTTCTAGGACCCGATCTATGGTTGACAATAAGGCCGAGAGGTGGTTGTCTTTAAGCCTAAACAATTAATGATATTATCAAATCCTAGACTCTTCCTTTATTGTTTTTGTTTACAAACCCAATCATATAATCAATCGATAACCGACCTAGATAGAATTCACCCCATAACAACTTATATAGCAACTCCCGTCTCCTTGCGTTCGACCCTATTACTACATTCATTTGTGTCTAGGGTATTTATCTTTTACTAGGTTGCGACATCTTATCACTAGTCTCTTACTTAATTCGGGTGTTTTACCACTTCGCGAGATATCGAGCCAATGAAGTTAAACAACAGCGCTTCTGGGAGCCAACCCATAGATTTGTGTGTGCAATTGTTCAAAAAAAATTGAAAAAAAAAACGAAAAACCAAAAAAAAAAAAAAAAAAAAAAAGAGGGAAAAAAAAGAACAAATCGGAACTGCCTTGATTTATGGTGTTTGGCGACATAAGAAGGGAGACAAAGAAGGCCAGATGGGTAGGATAGTGGCTAAGGTGTGGAGAAACCGCGGTGCGTTATTGTGGGCACCTTGCTTATGCGGTTGGTTGGTTCGTTAATTTGGTGTAAAGGAGATTAGGATTCACCATAAAAGCTCGGAGTTGTAGAAGTATTTTATTTATGTGCAATTTGTTGCTGGCACATATGTTATTAGAGCTACTTGGTCATTTGTTGGGATGGAGCGATAAGGGGCGTTAGTGTGGTACTTTTTATCTTGTTGGTTTTTGACGTTCCTTTATTGCCTTGGAATTCATTCGGATGATGTCCTATGCCAAGTGTGGGGAGGAAGTGCGGTGTTGAGGATTGATATATCTATTTGATCGTCTGGCATTTTTCTTCATTGAGGTTTGTTCTTCTTTTTCCCCTTTATTGTGTCCTTCCAACATTGAGGACAATGTTTCATTCAAGTGTGAGGAGGGAGATCGTTAGGGGTGAGCAAGTTTAGATCCGGACCGAAAAAATGGACCGGACCGGACCATTTGGTCTGGACCAAACCCGGACCGAATTTTTTAGGTCCGGTCCTCGGTCCTCATTTTTTGAGTTTTCGGTCTTCGGTCCGGTCCGGACCAAACCCGGATATTTTAGGTCCGGACCAAATGGACCGAATTTAATGTTTCTAAAGACTATCATTAGAATATTACAAGCTAAATTACCATTTTATCTTCATAGGACATTATAAATTAATATTGAGTATTTTTTTCTCAAAAATAATCGTCTAATTATTCCTCGACGTTTAATTTAGTGAAACTTAAATGTATTTATCATACACGAAATAGTGAAAGAATTAGTTCTAGGTCCATTTCGGTCTAAGACCGGACCGGACCGAATATTTCGGGTTTGGTCCGGTCCAAGACCGAAAGTTTTAGGTCCGGTCTTCGGTCCACAAAAAAATTATTTTCGGTCTTCGGTCCGGTCCGGTCCGGTCTTCGACCGATGCTCAGCCCTAGAGATCGTTCCGCTTTGTATACATTTGTAATTGTATGGTGTGTTTATTTCAGTTAATTATTTCAGCAGAAAAAAAATTGAAAAAAAAATGAAAGAAAAAAAATGAACAATTGAAAAAAAAAGAAAAAAGATGAGAAAAAGAAAGAAAAGTATCCGGCGCCTAGGTAAGATTGGGATGTGGCCGAGGACGGAGTGAAAACCCGAAAGGGCACTCCGGGTAAAATGAATAATCGAGTTGCGTGCCACTGAGAGTAGAGTGAGCTGAACAAAATGATGTGCTAGAGTGAAAACCCGCAAGGGCAGGCGCTCTAGGCAAAATGAGGGATTTAGGTAAAAATAAAAAAATTCTTCCGATGTATTTTCTATCTCCCATTGCTATTCTGGAAGCGGTCTTCTATTAGTTGTAATATAAGTCTTGTTAGCTTTCTCGTACTTCTGTGGACCTGTGTTTGGTATGAGCTTATTATGGATAGTCCTTTGAGTTTATTCGAGGATGAGTAAAGGTCTAAGTGTGGGGAAGTTGAAAAGACGGGTTTTATATATGATAAGACGGTCGATTAAGTTATTTTAGAGGAGCTAAATGCGGTACTTTATGCGAAATTGTGTGTGTTCATGTTTAGCACTTGTTTCGTGCTTATAATATGTAATTGTACCGATTTATCCCTATTATGGATAGGTAAGGTAGGAACCGAGTTTGGAGCATGGATGTTTGATGAAGTCGTAGACCCGAGTTGAAAGCTAGAAGCTAGTTTTGACATGAAGAAAAAGAAACAAGCGGCGAAAGAGAGTAGCCTAGCAAGCCAAGCAAGCAGCACAGGTGGGTAGACACAGGTGGGTAGAAAGGCAACCCAGGCGAGCCGCCATAGAGGTCAGAATGTCATTAAGAAGCAGCATAGTAGCCAGGCTAGGGTGGCTAGCCGCCTGGCGGGTCGCCGGTCAGGGGTGGCGGGTCGCCATGCTGCTGAAGGCGGGTTTCCTTAATTTGTGACTTTACTTTAGGAAATTATTATACATAATACTTATTATTATTATTATTTTCGATGATTATCATTACTATCATTAGACAATACTCAAGAACGCTAATTCATCTTTTGCTTTAAAAATTATGAGGAACTAATCCTCCCTTTCTTGGATCAACAATTGAAGCTATTGAGTAATTAATTGTGAGATTGTTCTTTCTTTACTTTATTTCTCAATTATTGTTTATGTTTCTTGCTCTAATTTTATGATTATTGTTTCTTTTGCTGATCTGATCAATTATTAATTGCTTTCATTAATCTATAGCAAGTTTAGAAATTGAATCCGTAATTGTTAAATTAATCTAGACTAAAGTAGCAAGCTTTACCCTAATAATTTGTATGCGTTTCATCGTTATTAGGACGAAGTAGAGACTAAACATATAATTCGAATCGTTAACCGTGTGTGTTAAAGATCGTTATCTTAATTGCTTCCTTGGATTGTTAATGCTGTTGTTGGATTAAATCTAGACTCGTGGATTAGATTGTTCAATAATTAGGGTCTTCTAATATCGCGTTTCGAGTTAGTTGACTAAACTTAAGAGGAAGTAAGAAATTCATATTTTCACAATAAAGTACTTGAGAGTAATTGAATTAAAGACAATCGAAGACAATTGGTTTGTTGATAGTGGATGTTTGTTGACACAAGACCTTTTAATCATCTGAATTCATCTTATTCACTTATTCCTTGTTTAGTTAGTCGTTAGTTAATGTATCTTTGTAAATCCCCCCTGTTACTTGTTCTCTTTATTTATTACACATTAAATACATCGCCTTCCCTGCGGATTCGACACCCAACTTACCTCTACTATATATTTTAAGGTAATAGGACGTAATACTTATTTTTCAGAGTATACGACTTCAGCTCACCACTACCATTTTCACTTTCATCTTCACTTTGAGCATTGTTGCTTTCTTCGTCACCAATGCTAGCTTCACCTTCACCTTCATCATTATCCCGGCCCTCAAACCTTTGCAACCTAATACCTTTCCCCTCATCTTGGGGAGTACAAGGAAAGGAAAGCTTCTTATCCACCCAATCGGGAAAGGGTCCATTAGAATCAAGGAGCTCTTGCCTTGCCAAGTTGAATAGCGGTGTGTATTGAGCAAGATAGTTGTTTACCCGATCCTTATACAATTCCCCATGGATATGCTTCGTTTATTGTGTTAAATAGTCGTTACCCACAATAATGTTTAGATCATTAGGGGTAAATTCTTGAAATGCAAAGGGGTAGGGAGGTATTACCATTGTTGAAGAGGTTTCTTCTTGCAATTTATGTGGCTCTTTATAGATGGCATCATTAGATGAGACTGGTAGAAGGTAATTTTCCCTTCTTATGGAGAAATGGCATATATTCCCATGTGGTAATAGAATGGAGTTGGAACCTTTTATGAACCATTCACGTCTTCCGGTTTCATTATCATGGATAAGCCATCTAAATATATTAGCTAGTGTGGCTAGATCAAGAAGATTACTCTCACGAATGGGACGATAGGCCTTGTCTTCATTGAACCTTGGATTGAAATGCTTAGCTTACCATGTTACCAACCCACCATTCATAATATATGTCGTGTTATCTCTTCCATCGTGTATGTCTTTCCATCGATTCAACAACAATTAAAGAACATTTTATTTGAGCTTGTAATTTCCATGGATCTTCAAGCGGGATTTAAGGTAAGCAAGGTTAAGTTCGGTGAAGTGATTTGCTTTATTTTTTGTGCAATAAGGGTGTTTGAGACGAACCTATGCCAATACCGCATACCCAGATGGTGGACATAAATTGAATGGCATTCTTTATAGACCATCAATTCTCGCCCGAAAATCATCCAAAGCCTTGGAGGCACAATTCCAAACACATTCCTAAACTCCGACCTTTCCATTCTTCTAGACACATTCTCTAGCGGAACTCAATATAATTTTTATCCTCCACCTTGGAGACTTGCAATGCTAATAAATTCACGGGTAAGGGAGGGGTATGTCAACTCATTCATATAAAAGAGGGTCAATAAACCCATTGATTTGAAAAATTCCTTAGTTTGCTCTAGGATTCAAAGATTGGTCAAGCTGTCTTGGCAAACAAACTTAGTAGTTACAAATTTCTTGTGGATAAGGGAATTAAAAGCTTTCTTATAATATTCGTCACAAAATTTAAACCTTCGTAAAACCTTCTAATTGAGCAACTTTCGGGATGGTGGCCACTTCCATCTCCTCTTGAACCACTTCTCGGACAACAATTGCCTTTGATGCCAAAACCTTTTGCCTCTGTGATAAATTTGGGGCACTTGGTGCTTGCCCTTTACCCTTTGTTCTTGCCATTTACATTAGTACTCCTTTAATCAAGATGGAATTTCTCCCAAATCTTGATGATGCTAGTACCAATTAGCCTTGTAAACACTTGATAATGCCTCTTTGCTTCCAAATAAAAAGCAATAAATCAACCTAATGCAATTTTCGAAATACCCAAACCCTAGAATTTGGGTGGGTCAAATTTTGGTTGATTTTTGATGGTTTAAAGACTAATAATTGGTAAATGAGTGTTTTGATTTTAGAAAAACCAAGTTTAGAATGGTTTATTGACGATTTTGATGGAGAAAATGGTGTTTTGAATCATGGATTTTGGGTAGAATAGAGTGAGAAGGGTCTTTTCTATTTTGAAAATTAGAATAGAATTCGGGAACAAGGTGTTAAACCCGTGTTATAACTCGAGTCCAGGCATCAACTCGCTCGAGCTGCAGAGGATCTTATACGAGTTGAGCAGCAGTATCTGGAGACAGGTAGGAACTCGCTGGAGAACTCGTATAAGTTTATTCTAAGGTCGCTCGAGCTGAGCTACATGTCGCTCGATTTGGCTACCAGGAGGCTTCTTCTTGCTTTCCTTGGCTTCAACTCTCACAAGCTCATGTTGAGCTCATGGGGACACTACTGTAACATAAAAAATTTTCTCTTCTTTGACCATCCTAGCATTGCCTAGGATCCCTTAGGCTCGATTACCCTAGACAAACACGTCCTCGCACTTGATTTCTATTTTCTAATCACAATCAAAACACAATTATTTGTCTGGTTCTCCTACACCTCCCATTTCTTATTCTGATTGTTTAGTTTTCAATGACGATGAGTTGCCAAAAGACATAATAAAAGCATTAACGTATCAGGAAAGTAAAACATCCATAATTGAAGAAACGGAATTAATAAACATAGGCACTAATCAAGATGAGAAAGAAATAAAGATTGGATTATCACTAAATTCAGAAGAACGAGAAAGTTTGATTAACGTACTCACAAAATATCGTGACGTGTTTGCCTGGTCTTATCAAGATATGCCCGGCATAGACAGATAAATTGCGGAACATACTATCCCGCTATTTCCTGCTGCAAAACCAATAAAACAGAAACTTAGAAGGATGAAATCAAAATGGGCATTAAAAATAAAAGAGGAAATACAAAAACAACTAGATGCAGGTTTTATAAAAGTAGCTAACTACCCGGAGTCGGTGGCAAATGTTGTTCCAGTACACAAAAAAGACGGAAAGATCAGAATGTGTGTCGACTATAGAGACCTTAATAAAGCAAGTCGAAAAGACAATTTTCCGCTACCTCATATCGATATTTTAGTGGATAACACAGCTTGTCACGTTCTACTTTCTTTTATGGATGGTTACGCGGGTTATAATCAAATTAAAATGTCCAAGGCAGATATGGAGAAAACCACATTCGTCACTGAATGGGGAACGTATTGCTATATGGTTATGCCATTTGGGCTTAAAAGCGCACGGGCAACTTACCAAAGGACCGCTACAACATTATTACACGATATGATGCACGGGGAGGTGGAGGTTTATGTTGATGATATGATAGTAAAGTCGTTGGATAGGGAGAGTCATACGACTGCATTACAAAAATTCTTTGATAGGCTCCGAAAATATAACGTTTGACTCAACCCACAAAAATGCGCCTTCGGGGTTACCTCTGGCAAGCTTTTAGGATATGTTGTAGTAATAGAGGCATTGAGGCTGATCCATCCAAGATTAAGGCAATTAGAAATATGCCACCACCAAAAACAGAGAAGCAAGTTCCGGCATTTTTGGGCAGTTACAATACATTAGTCGTTTTATATCCAAGCTTGCCATGGTTTGTGAACCTATTTTTAAGAAACTGAAGAAAGGGGCATCTCTTGAATGGGACGAGAAGTGTCAGGAAGCATTTGAAACAATAAAAAAATACTTAGAAAATCCTCCAATTCTGGTCCCTCCAAGACCTAGACTACCACTTCTTTTATACTTGACAGTAACAAAGACATCAATGGGTGCAATGTTAGCACAAATTCAACATGGTCAAGAAAAAGCAATTTGCTACCTGAGCAAAAAAATCCTGGAATACGAAACCAATTATTCTCCAATCGAGAAATCTTATCTAGCATTAGTGTGCGCCACTAAGAAATTAAGACACTACATGTTAACCCACATAATTCATGTCATATCACGAATGAACCCTCTGAAGTATCTACTTGAAAAGCCAATTCTTAGCGGCAGAATAGCAAGATGGACAATGATGCTTGCTGAATTCGATCTTACTTTTATTGCTCACAAAGCCATTAAAGGAAACGCAATTTCTGATTACTTAGCCGACTTTCCCATTTCAAAAGACACATCGGAATCATACGACTTCCTTGACGAGGAAATATTTGTTACTGATGACGACTATTGGCAGTTATTTTTCAATGGTGCATCCAATCCAAGGGGATATGGCATAGGCATACTTTTGATTTCACCAAATGGAGCACATGTAGGAAATATCGGTATACTTCTTTTAAGATTATAAGGATTATAACGAAATTATGATTATGAAAAACTAGTCATAAATGAAATTTACATAAACAAAGTAGAAAGATTAAGAATCAACCTTTGGTCCTAGCAAATTTGGCCTAAGAACAATATCGAATTGATATTCTCCTAATTGTTGCACCCAAGTTACTCCGAGAAATGCCTTTCAATTTGCTAGAATGAGATCCCCAAATTCACTAATTAATTTTAGGGTTTTTGTGATTTTTGATGAGAGAGTTGTTTAGAAAAATTAGGTTAAAAATAATGATCTCCCTTTCTCCCTATAAACCGTGTATAAGGAGTCATTAGGGTAGATATTTTTTTCACCTTTTTTTTCGGTCAAACCACCTAACAAAATAAGAAGAAAAATCATCTTATTTTTAGATAGTTATCAAAAATGTATAATAATATCTGTATATTTTATCAATTATCAATTATGTTGACATGTATTAATAAGTACACTTACAACAGCTTGCAGTCGATTTATTAATACCAGTCTGTCAACATTTATTATGACAATATCGTATATATATACATTAACTATAAATATAACATATTTATAATTAGCTAATTAAATATAACTGGTTACGTTAAATTACGAATTAACATCTTAATTCGTTTAAGCTAACATTATATACATTAATTAAAAATAACATATTATATTCAATTTACGAATTGACAGTTAATTCGTCTCAGCTAATATTATTTAATTAAATTAAATAATCGTCTCATCATCACATTGACTAATTGTTTAGTCAAATACATGGACTAACCTTTTAGTCATATAAGGCATCAATGTGATTACATTTCCATAATCACATCTCTCAAACACATCCTTTAGGTGTGACTTTTAGGGACCAGTTGATCACCGCCATCAGTATGATAATAACGTCAAACTTTCCAGCAAGCCCACCGTTATTAGGTAATCGTTAATCAACTGATAAAATACAAAGTATACCCTTGTGAACCTATAAGAGATTTATATACGTTATCACACTAACTGTGGAGGACACAAGCTCCAACAATCTCCCACTTGTCCTCACAAGTGTATGTGCGATAACCGGTTCTCATATCCTAAAATTTCTCCCACTCAATGTAAAACAATTTGCAAAATCCGTATTCACAAAGGTCGTATTTTACAAGTGATCAATATCAAGAGTGGTTTCCCCGACTAGAGAGTAACTTAACTGATAAACGAATCATCATTCGAGCATGGCCATGCATTTTAGTTACAACTCCTCGAGTGGCCCTGAGAAACAACTAAACCTTATAAAGGTTGGATATTTTCTTCAACTCGAATCCTGAAGATATAAGCACAGTATGAAATGACCCAGAAAAAATCTGCTTAGCCTCCTGTTACGGCAGACCATGAGAAAGAAACCAAAGTCACCCCAAAACTGCCTTAATCTCAAGAGACAGTCGATAGTCAAAAGAATCGACTCTAGGAACACAATGGACGTCCAATCCACGACCTGGCACCGAATGTTTTTAAATATTTAGGACTCCATTACGTTGTCACAATTTTTGTCCTACGAGATATCATTATAACTCGTATCTGTGATCGATCAGCCAACTGTTTGACTTATGGCTCGCGGAACCCACCATCAATCGACTGCACAATATAATAGCCAGAGTTATCAGCTCATGTAGGCGATTACGGACCAAAACATATATAATGTAATTCAGTTCACTTTGTGGTGTCAATGTTGTCAGTACAATCCACATGCAAAACAAATTATGAAATAAAACGATGAAGTTATAAATAGTATATGAAAAAGATAATGTATCGAATCCATAATCAACTATTACAACTCAGGAACACGTTTAATTCCCATGGAAATAATGTGCCCTTCATGCTTATCATAATTCAACGGTTTAGTGAGAGGATCCGCGATGTTTTCATCCGAAGCTATCTTGTCAATCATTATCTCCTCTTGCTCCACGTAATCACGGATCAGGTGAGCTTTCTGATGTACATCTCTAGACTTGTTGCTAGACTTTGGCTCCTTAGCCTGGAAGATGGCACCTCTACTGTCACAATAGATGGTGATCGGGTCATTCGAACTAGGAACTGTCGTAAGTACTTGTAAGAATTGACGCATCCATATAGCTTCCTTTGCTGCTTCCGAAGCGGCATAGTACTCGGATTCAGAAGTAGAATCTGCTACAACATCCTGTTTGGAACTCTTCCAGCTGACCGCAACACCATTAAGAGTGAAGACGAACCCGGACTGAGATTTTGAATCATCTCGATCCGTTTGGAAGCTAGCATATGCGTAACCGATTGCGCATAGCTTAGTATCTCCTCCATAAGTCAATACCCTATCCTTAGTCCTCCGTAGGTACTTAAGGATGTTTTTAATAGCTATCCAGTGTGTTTCACCAGGATTTTTTTGGTACCGACTCGTCATACTCAATGCATATCCCACGTCTGGACGTGTGCATATCATGGCATACATGATTGATCCTATTGCAGATGCATAAGGAACACGACTCATGCGCTTAATCCCTTTAGGCGTCGTGGGTGACTGAGACTTGCTGAAATGCATCCCAGAAGTCATTGGAAGGTTCCCCTTCTTGGAGTTGGTCATGCTGAACCTTTCAAGAATCTTATCCAAATAAGACTCCTGACTCAGTGATAACATCCGTCGTGATCTATCTCGGTAGATACGGATTCCCAATATGCGTTGTGCCTCACCCAGATCTTTCATCTGGAAATGGTTCTTCAACCATCCTTTTACCGAAGATAAGAGAGGAATGTCATTCCCAATCAAGAGTATGTCATCGACATACAATATCAAGAAAACAATCTTGCTCCCACTCGACTTGATATATAAGCATGGTTCCTCGACCGATCGAGTGAAACCATACTCTTTTATCACCTGGTCGAAACGATGATTACAACTCCGAGAAGCTTGCTTAAGTCCATAAATGGAACGTTTAAGCTTGCCCACTTTCTTAGGATTTTCAGGATCAATGAAACCTTCGGGTTGTACCATGTACAAATCTTCCTCCAAATAACCGTTTAAGAAGGCGGTTTTCACATCCATTTGCCAAATTTCATAGTCATGAAAAGCGGCAATCGCTAAGATTATCCGAATGGAACGTAGCATAACTACGGGTGCAAAAATTTCATCATAATGCAATCCGTGCACTTGAGTGAAACCTTTTGCCACTAGTCGTGCCTTATAGGTATCTGGTTGCGCGTCTACAGAATGCTTTATTTTGTAAGCCATTTGCACTGTAGAGGTTTTACCTTATTAGGTAAATCAACAAGATCTCATACGTCATTCTCATACATGGAATCCATCTCGGATTGCATGGCTTCAAGCCATAGCTTTGAGTCAGAACAGGTCATGGCACCTTTATAGGTAGCGGGTTCATTACTCTCTAGGAGCAAAATGTCATTCTCCTCGACCATACCAATGTATCTGTCTGGAGGATTAGAGACTCTACCCGACCTCCTAGGTTCTTGAGGAATATTAACCGTATCATCAGTTGAAGGAACAACTTCCTCCATCTGTTCCTCGGTTGTTGGTTCTTGAACCTCCGACAGCTCGAAGGTTCTATTACTTGACTTGTTCTCGAGAAATTCTTTCTCTAAGAACGTCGTACTAGCCGCAACAAAAACTTGATGTTCGGTAGGCGAATAGAAGTAATGACCAAACATTCCTTTTGGATAACCAATAAAGTATGTCTTGACCAATCGCGGGCCGAGCTTATCCTCGTGTCTCCACTTGACATAAGCCTCACAGCCCCAAACCCGAATAAAGGACAAATTAGGGACCGTTCCCTTCCACATTTCATATGGAGTCTTGTCGACAACATTAAACGGACTTCGGTTAAGTATAAGAGCAGCTGACAAAAGAGCAAAACCCCATAATGAATCAGGTACTACCGTGTGACTCATCATGGATCGAACCATATCAAGTAATGTTCTATTTCTCCGTTCGGACACACCATTTCACTAAGGTGTTCCAGGTAGAGTTAACGTAAAACGATTCCATAGTCTTTAAGGTGTTGATCAAACTCATTTGAAAGATATTCGCCACCCCGATCTGAACGGAGTGCTTTAACCTTTCTACCCAGTTGGTTCTCAACCTTATTCTGGTATTCCTTGAATTTCTTAAAGGACTCACTTTTATGCTTCATTAAGTAGACATATCCGTATCTACTCAAATCGTCCGTGAAAGTGATAAAATATCTATAGCCATCTCTAGCGGTAATTGACATAGGTCCACATACATCAGTATGAATGAGTCCTAATAGGTCACTAGCGCGCATTCCAACACCTTTGAAGGAAGTTCGAGTCATTTTGCCGATGAGACATGATTCACACGTGCCAAATGTAGAAAAATCGAATGCGGGAATAGTCCCATTCTCGACGAGTTTCTTTACACGTTTTTCATTTATGTGTCCCATTCGACAATGCCATAGATAAGTTTGATCTTTGTCACCAACCTTTAATTTATTATTATTCACGTGTAATATATCCGTGGTTTGACCTAAGATGTAAATTCCATTCATGGAAACTGATTTGCCATAAACCATTTCATTAAAAGAGAAAATACAGCTATTATCCTTTATTGAAAATGAAAAACCGTCTTTATCAAGTACGGAAACAGAAATAATGTTCTTAGACAAACTGGGTACATAGTAACAGTTATATAAATATAACTCAAAACCACATGGGAGTTGGATTACGTATGTTCCCTTTGAGACTGCAGCAACTCTAGCTCCATTCTCGACTCGCAGGTCCACATCACCCTTTCCGAGAGGTGTGATGTTTTTTAGGCCCTGCAAATGATTACACAGATGAGAACCACAACCAGTATCAAGTACCCAAGTTCCAAAACTTGCATGGTTAATCTCAATCATATGAATATAAGATGACATACCAACAGGAGTGACGCGGCCTGCTTTTATGTCCTCACGGTACACGGGACAGTTCCCCCTCCAATGTCCAATCTTGTGACAATGGTGACACTCAATGTCACTGCCCTTGCTCTTTGTCTTGCCTTGTGAGCCACTAGTCTCACCAGGCCTACTCTTACCGTTTCCTGGCTTCTTAAACTTTGGCTTTCCTACAGTTAGGTCGCCGGGAGCTTTGCCCTTACCCTTATTCTTGTTGGAAATCATGAGAACATCTTGCTTCATGCTCCCACTCAATTTCATATCCTTCTCGGTTTGTACGAGAAGTGAGTGTAGCTCATGAAGACTTTTCTTCATGTCATTCATGTAGTAAGTTGCCCTGAAGAGGGCAAAACCATCATGAAGTGAATGAAGCATACGGTCAATGACTATGCTCTCACTGATTTTGCAATCAAGTGCCTCCAATTTCTCGACATTCTCAATCATGTTAAAAATGTGTGGGCTAACCGGTTGGCCCTTTTGGAGTTCGCATCAAAAAAGCGACAGGTATGCTCATAAGTAAAGATTCTTGGTGCTTTTGAGAACTCGTTAGTGCGCGTGGTGAAAATCTTATTCGCACCTTGGGCAATGAAGCGTCCCTGCAAATTGGTTTCCATTGCAAAGATGAGTACGTTCTTTATCGCACCCGCTTCCATGACGAAATCACTATAAGCAAGTGATTCGTTAACTCCCGCATTGGGGCCTTGGTTTACCGGTATTGGCTCAGTTAAGTACTTGAGCTTACCGTCAGCAATGGCAGCATTCCGCAATGATGCCTCTCAGTCCGCAAAGTTGGACCCGTCATTTTTCAGACGTGTGAACTGATTCATGTGGTCCATGAAAGCTTTTAGTCAGGACTCGCATCCGAGTGTGGCACTTGGCATAGGGATTTCGTTATTTCCAGCCTTTTGTTGTAACAGTATTATCAAAATAAAACGTATTCTACACTGCGAAAAGAAGAAAAATATAATAAGCATTTTCATCGTTATGATTTAAGTCTAATGCAATACTGTTATAACGCGAAGACTCAAGCATTTATACAATTGACCTCCCTCAAGAATTATATAAATGATTTCAAGACTCAATTATCTGTAAATTGATAAGCCAACCTATTGGCTAATTCTACTATTAGAATTTTTGGTCGATAAATTTTTGTAAATTCTATCTATAGTCCATCATAATCACGAGAAACTCTTCGGATTATAATGTTGAGGTAAACTAAATCAACACAAACTACTTACCCAACGTAGAAAGGGTCATATGGAGAGTAAGGTCCTATATGCCTACCGACGAAGAAGGGATTCATAGTTGTTTGCCCTTATAAAGACTATTCTCAATTTCAGTTTTAGAGGAAGATCCCATCAACTTTATTTTAATTCATTTTAAGCGAACTAATATCTAGCATGCGTGAATGAATAAACTAAGATGATGGCTTAAAATGTGTGACATCTGTATGTCTATGAAAACTAACATTCAATCTATATGAGTCAATTTTCATGCATATTAGGTGGTTTGGTTTAGGCGGAATATGATGCACTAACTATCATTTGAGTGAAAAGCAATAAGAACGGTAAAACGTAAAACAAAAATAAAGTCCTAGTGTGGCCTATCTACCAAAATGAACATAAATACAACTTTGGAATCCATCATTGGACCCGAGAAGCTTGTCTTGATGTTCCATCTTGGTCCATGTAGCGGGAGTGAGCAATCCAATCTCCGTCTTTAGTCTTCTCAAAATTACAATTAATAAATTACAAAATAAACCTATTTACATTCTAATTTCAAAACCGTAATACTTAAAGAGAACCAAAAGGAGATACGAGATCTCAAAATTACATTAAAAATTATGTTTCCATCATTACGAAAACATAATTTAACTAAGGCCACACTAGGTATTACAAACTACAACCGATTGCAAAAATACTTAAATTAAACCATTCAACAAAACATTCAACTAAATAAAAATGCATCAACTAATAAATTAAACATTCAATACATAATTCCTTAATTATGTAGAGTAATTTATCCAAACCACCTATTTAAATGATCAAATTATGTGACAATTTCTCAGTTACTCACAATAATTTTAATCTTAATACATATTAATCTTGTAATATGAATTAATCCAACATTATTTTAAACCTCTTTAAAATAATTAGGTATCTTTAATTTGTGAACTTTTTCACAACAAACTATTATACAAAATATAGAAATGATGTATAATAATAATCATTGGCCAAAATAAAACAAAAACAGAAATTATTATTTTTGTTATACTCGGCTGCACTCGGCATTTATGCCAAAAAAATTATTTTTTTTTCTTTTGCCTTATGTTCTCGGCAATCTCACAAAAACCGAAACAAAAACAGAAAAAAATTTTTTTTTTTTTTTACTCGGCAAAACTGAAAAAAAAAACAAAACAGATTTCATTTTTTTTTTCTTGCGGCATTTCAGCCGTTTTATACATACTTTTCTCGAAAAAAAATTTTATGTGGACAATAAGTTTAATGTTGCTAATATAACATGATAGACATAAACATCATCTATTAATTTAAACATGGATTCAAACTTAATGATTCAATTTAACCTCTTAAAATGAATATCCAAATTATGACAAAATCGATTATCCGTATATATGATTCATCATAATTAATTTGAACATGATTAAATTATTTCTATGCCAAAACTATATAGCAAAAATAAATTATCAACAATCAAAACGATTTCCATTTACATTTTAATTTAATTCTAATTAAATCAAAACAACTACAAATTCATCATATTATCATTTTAACTTATTAAAAAAACAATATTAATAAATCAAAATGGAAATAAGAACAACAAAACAAAAAAAACTCACGGCCTAAAAAAAAATTCATACGGCAAATTTTTTTTTTTTTTTCAAAGCAGCCGAGACCTTTTTTTTTCTTCAAATTTGTTTAAATCCATTTATAAAAATCATCAAAGATAATTTCGTGACCTTGGCTCTGATACCACTTGTAGGAAATATCGGTATACTTCCTTTAAGATTATAAGGATTATAATGAAATTATGATTATGAAAAACTAGTCATAAATGAAATTTACATAAACAAAATAGAAAGATTAAGAATCAACCTTTGGTCCTAGCAAATTTGGCCTAAGAACAATATCGAATTGATATTCTCATAATTGTTGCACCCAAGATGCTCCGAGAAATGCCTCTCAATTTGCTAGAATGAGATCCCCAAATTCACTAATTAATTTTAGGGTTTTTGTGATTTTTGATGAGAGAGTTGTTTAGAAAAATTAGGTTAAAAATAATGACTCCCTTTCTCTCTATAAACCGTGTATAAGGAGTCATTAGGGTAGATATTTTTTTCACCTTTTTTTCAGTCAAACCACCTAACAAAATAAGAAGAAAAATCTTCTTATTTTTAGGTAGTTATCAAAAATGTATAATAATATCTGTATATTTTATCAATTATCAACTATGTTGACATGTATTAATAAGTCCACTTACAACAGCTTGCAGTCGATTTATTAATACCGGTCTGTCAACATTTATTATGACAATATCGTATATATATACATTAACTATAAATATAACATATTTATAATTAGCTAATTAAATATAACTGGTTACGTTTAATTACGAATTAACATCTTAATTCGTTTAAGCTAACATTATATACATTAATTAAATATAACATATTATATTCAATTTACGAATTGAATGTTAATTCGTCTCAGCTAATATTATTTAATTGAATTAAATAATCATCTCATCATCACATTGACTAACTGTTTAGTCAAATACATGGACTAACCTTTTAGTCATATAAGGCATCAATGTGATTACATTTCCATAATCACATCTCTCAAACACATCCTTTAGGTGTGACTTTTAGGGACCAGTTGATCACCGCCATCAGTATGATAATAACGTCAAACTTTTCAGCAAGCCAACCGTTATTAGGTAATCGTTAATCAACTGATAAAATACAAAGTATACCCTTGTGAACCTATAAGAGATTTATATACGTTATCACACTAACTGTGGAGGACACAAGCTCCAACAGCACATACCCCTCTTTCAGTCAAATTAGATTTTAGCGTCACAAATAATGAAGCAGAATATGAAGCATGTATATTAGGACTTCATGCATCAGCAACCTTGGGAATTAAAACTTTGAAGGTACACGGAGCTTCGCCGCTAGTTATAAATCAGAATTTGGGAAAATGGAAAGTGAAAAGCGAGGGCCTGTCACTTTACCAAACGTACCTCAAAACCATTCTCAAGCATTTTGACTATCCGAAGTTCATTTATCTATCCCGAGATGAAAACCAATTTGCAGATGCTCTAGCTAAATTGGCGTTGATAATCAATATTCCAAATGAATTAGAAAATATTCCATTATGCATTGAAAGAAGAGAGGAACCAGCATACTGTATGGCCCTTGATGATACAGCAGCTGGTGATGACGCACGATGGTTCACAGATGTATTGAACTACCATTTAGGAAGAGGCTTTCCGCCAAATTCTGATGTAAGGACGCATTGCGTTATCAAAAGGTTTGCAGCACAGTTTATTCTTAGTCAAGGAAAGTTATACAAAAAGTCTCAGCAAGGGGTATCCCTTTTATGCGTAGATGAAAAGGAAGCTCAAAGAATCATGGAAGAAGTGCATAATGGTACTTGCGGACCGCACATGAACGGTCAGATGCTAGCTAAAAATAATTGTACATAATATATTAAAAGGTGTAATAAATGTCAGATTTATGCCAATGCACAGCATATACCACTTTCATTGTTGTACAATTTGGCATCACCTTGGCCATTTTCGATATGGGGCATAGAGATAATTGGCAAAATCACTCCTAAAAGCACCGGAGGACATGAATTTTATTGTAGCACTCGACTAATTTACTAAGTGGGTTGAGGCAGCGTCTTATGCTACCTTGACTTCTAAACATGTTGCCAAGTTCATCACCGAAAATATAATTTGTACGTACGGTGTCCATCATGAGTTGATTAGTGATCATGGTTCCCATTTTAAGAAAGATGTGGCTGCCTTACTAACACATTACAAGATCCAGCAGCGTAAGTCGTCTACGTGAAGACCACAGGTGAACGGGGCAGTTGAAGTAGCGAATAAGAATGTGAAAACTATAATTGAGAAGATGACTGAGAAATATCATGATTGGCCAACAAAATTACCATTTGCTTTGTGGGGATACCGCACATCAGTTAGAACACCAACGGGAGCAACACCATATTCTCTAGTCTACGGGATGGAGGTCGTACTTCCTATAGAACTTGAAATTCCCTCTCTCAGAATCGCGCTAGAAAGCCAAATACCGGAAGTGGATTGGGTACAAGATCGATATGAAGAATTGCTATTAATAGATGAGAAAAGACTAGCGGCTCTTAACCAAGTTTAGTTATACCAAAGAAGAATTTCTTGTTCTTTTAATAAAAAGGTCAGGGTAAGAAATTTAAAAGATGGTGATTTAGTTCTTAAAGACTTACGGGCACCGGTCAGAGACTCGAGAGGCAAGTTCAAACCAAACTGGGCCGGCCCTTATATAATTAAAAAGATTTTAAAAGGAGGGGCAGTGCAACTGAAAGATATAGAGGGGGTTGAATTCAGTCAATTAACCAACCTTGATCAGTTAAAGAAATATCATGTGTAAAAAAAACTAAAGACCCCTCCCAGGTCGCGAAAAAAAAAAGAGAAGGATACAATAAAGAGAAAAAATAAACAAAGCAAGTAGGAAAAAAAGAAAGGACCCCTCTCAGGTCCAATAGAAGATAAACATCACTCCCAAGTTAAAGACCATTCCCAAGTTGAAGAAAAATAGTAAAAAGTCCCTACCATATAGCAACCAAAACAAACAAAAAAAGTGAAAAGTAAACAGAAAAAGAGTAGACCCCTCCCAAGTCCAAAAAAAATGAATGAAGTCCAGTGGCAGCAGTCAGACATAAAGGACAGCCACAGCAGAATAAAAGAAGAAGAAGAAGAAGAAGAAGAAGAAGAAGAAGAAGAAGAAGAAGAAGAAGAAGAAGAAGAAGAAGAAGAAGAAGAAACTTAGGGAAAAAAAACCTAGGAAAAAAAACAGTAACAGGTTTAAAAATATCAGAATCTGTAACAAGTTCTGTTATCAATATATATATCGCTCCCAATTAGCAGTTTTCAAAAACAAAAAAAAAAAGTGGCAACTAATCTCGGAAAACTAACAATCATTTCTCTTATTCTATATCTAGAGTTCTCATGGCAGTAAAAAAAAGAATTCCTACACAAACTTTGAGGTTTGTAGAGTTCATAATCGATGCCTTTACTTCAATCCTAATAAGCTACAACTACAATTATAGTACTCTAGATTCAACTTATTGTCACTCCTTAGGTTCGTTAGTCATTGTACTCTTATTTCTACTTTCATTCTGATCATCCGAGTCATTTTGATCCTTCTTTCTTTTCCAAACCAGACTTCTACTTCCTCCACTTTTGTGTCCTCTACTTGAGTCTTGAGTCTTAGAGTTCGTCAGAGTTAGGTCAGGTCCTTCTCCCACCTCAGTAGCATCAAGTTGTAGCCTATGTTCCGCTTGACGAGCTGATTCACGCTCCTCTACAGAGTGTAATGTCATCCAAACCTTATAGTTATGGCTTATGTAGGTTGAATCAGGAATCTTTTGGACATTCCAGAACTGACGTGCATTCCAATATTGGTACCAGTTACGTAGATAAGAGTGCGCCATCGAAGAAATTCCAGGATAAATAGTGTCTAAAGAAGGAACTCGTTGTTTTCGCCGAAATTGTCGTAACAAGCGAGAAGGAAATATAAAACAGGAGTGAGTAAGACCAGGTAATCTATAGTAAGCTATAGAGGATCGCGGTGCAGTCATAGCAGAGATACGCCACCATGATATAGTCCAACGAATTGGAAACCCACTACTCATCCATTCCCTCTAGTAGCTAAGTGACTGCTCTCCTTTGACAACTCTTTGTCTGCCAGCGAAGCTGTGAGGTTTGTAAGATATGGGATCGAGAGGTCGTTCAATTTGTCGCATATGCTCTTGTAGCCATACCTAGGACAAATATTTGTTGAAATTAAATGACCAACACCAATTCAGAAGAAAAATAAAGAAATAAAATGACCCACACCAGGTCAGAAGAAAAATAAAGAAATAAAATTACCCACACCAAGTCAGAAAAAAAAAAATAAAGAAATAAAATGACCCACACCAGGTCGGAAAAAAAAAGCAAAAAAAGAAAAGGAATCAGGAAAAAAGAGAGGAATCGAGAAAAAAAAAAGGAATCAGAAGTAGGAGAATATGTGAGCGAATGACAAAGGATATTACCTGAAGTAACAGGTGGCTACTGCAAAACGCAGCTTCTGGATTACATCGTAAGGTATCTAAACAGTGAAGAGTTTTAGCTAAGAGTAGAGGCATAGGCGAGCAGTCATTGTGCATGTGCTTTACTACTCTTAGAAGGCAGCCATGTCCGAAAATATTAGAAGGGCTTACAAATAGATAACGGTTGAGCAGGCATAACATCAAAGCCCGTTTTTTATAACGGAAATCAATAACCGTCCTAGGATAGCTAGGGGAAGTGAAGTGTGCAATCAGACGGCAAAGATTCACCCTACGACCATTCAGAAATTCATCTAGACGAGTGGTAATGCCTAGATAATCTTTGAAGCCCTTTCTTAAATCGTCATCAAGAATAGGAAGGGCACGAGAAGACTGAACAGATAATCCTAGGATGGCACTAAATTCTTCCGTCATATGGCATATATCGCGATCGCCAAAGCGGAATACGTGAACTTCAGAATCCCAAAACAAAGCAGCAGCACGTAAAAAATCCAAGGAGATCTTAACTTGCTTTAGTGATAGCACATAGCAGCAAGGGTCCAAGCGGAACACCAATGACGTAGTCCTTTTCATCCTTCGTGAGGTTGTCAAGCCATAATTTTAGATCGTTTTCAAAGTTTTTAGACATTGTGAATGAAGAGATTTTGAGATGGAAAAGTTTAAGCGCATGAGTGCTATTTAAATAGAAGAGAGGCAGGAGCTAATAGAAATCCTAAGGGTAAGATTATTGGTAGTCTTAAGACAAGACTTTGGTAAGTCTTGAGACAAGACTCACTCAAGACTACCAATAATCTACCCTAGTCTTTACAAAGTCTTAACAAAGTCTTAAGTTGAGTCTTATAAATCCAAGACTCAACTTAAGACTTTGGGTGAGTCTTGATCCCACTTTAAAGAAAAATTATCCAATGGGTGAACAACATGTGTCCTTTCTTTTTGTTAAAAAAATAAAGTGGAGTGAAAAAGTGGAGTCTGAGGTGAGTCTGACGGATAATGTATAAAGTCTGAGGAGAGTCTTAGATGAGTCTGAACAATAAAGAAATAATAAAAGTTAGTGGAAATCTGATGTGGCAGAGTCTTAAGACTTGGGAGGGTCTGACTGATAATCTCACCCTAATCCATATCAAATACGGCGTTACCAAATATCTATTTTTTACCCTTGTCAGATGCAGAATAGCTACTGCGGTTTAATAATCCTAACATAAGTCGATAAGCTGAACTTTCTAATAAAAAAAGCAAGCTAAAAGCTGGATACCTATCCGAACTCGAGTACTCCGTCCTTTTCCTAGATCGTGCTCAATGGCACGTTTTGAAAATTTTTAACAAGACTAGTAATGAGATGTGTCGCATTTCTATGGTGTATATTACAGAAAAATGCATTGTCAATTAGTTAGTGTTTATTTTCATTGTTGAAGGACAAGGCATTAGCATACTTTCAGCATACATTAGGAAAAATGCATTATTCGAGTCATGCATCAGTACCACCATTTGTCTCATAATTTATCATGCATCATAATTACTGAAATGAAGTTACGACTTGAATTGGAGTAGTCGTCTTATCAAGCCCACAATTTGACCCGTAAAAGAAAATAAAACAAAGCAAAATCAGTCAATAAAGAGATGAAAATACTCACAGCTACATCATCAGTCATCCGGTCGCTAATCGAGGGCTCAGACGATGGCTACAACGACACATCTGCTGCCAATAATGTCCCACATTAGGATAGTACACTTGAACAATATAAATTCGAAATCAATCGACAAAAAAGAGGAAGCGCTTACTTCGACGAGGCTGCTTCATTAGTCATCTGATCGCCAATCGGGGGCTCAGGTGGCGGCATAAAACCGCTAATTTCATCCCATATCAGAAGCCAAAGAATGACGGTGCTTCGTCGTCAATCATCTTGTCCCCAATCAACATGCATACGACGGCCATGGCACACATAGCTAGGGCTGAGCAAAAAATCCAATTATCCAAACTGATCCGAATTTGATCCGAATTTTGGGATATCCGATCCGAAAGTTAAGTTTGGTTTGGATATCTGATCCGAAATCTTTGTTTTGGTTTGGATATGGATATTATAATTAAAACATTTGGATATCCGATCTGATCCGAAACTATAGTTTTCTAGTATAATTCATGAAAATAAAATCTTATTTGATAGAACAACTTAATTAATATTTAAAATATTACAGAAATATCTAGGTGGTACTTAAATTTTATGTCGAGAATATTGGAATAAGAAAACTAAATAAAATCATGATGTAAGACTATGAATATAATCGTGTTTCAAACTTAATTTTAAAATAAATTCAAAAGTATGGATATCCGATGGATATCCGCACCCGATCCGATTATTTTGGATATCCGAACATTGGATATCCGACACATTTGGTTTGGATATTGAATATCTAACTCCAGGATTTTTAATATGGGTATCCGATCCTAACTAGCACTTTGGATCAAATACGCGATCTATACTCTGCCCTACAAATAGCGGCTGGTTTTATTCCATATCAGGAGCATCGTATTGATTTTATTTGCTCCTCCCCATAGGCGAATTGGAAAAGCAGTTAAGAAACAAAGGAATTGAAAGAAGATCAATTAGGGAAAGTGAAAGTTTAGTCGGTCGAATATGAAAGAAGGCAAATGGAACTTTCTTTCTCCTAAGCCTTTTGTACAAAACCCACGATTAAGTGGATAAAATTGGTCCACTAATTATTTCTCGTCTTTTGTTTTGCGGCTTTCAAATTCGAGTTTGTAAATCAAATCTTACGTTCTTATATCATTTTACGAGTTAAATTTTAAGATTTTAAAATTTTAGTGCGTAAAATTGGATTTCACGTTCTAATGCAGCTATTTTTAAAATACAATTTTGAAAATTTATCTGGGTCGGCGGGCCCTAATACGCATTTGACTTCTTAGAATAAAACTTTATGAACTTGCCTCTTTGCGAGATAAAATTTTACAATTTTCAAATCCTTTGGTCGGCATGCCCTTACATGAATTTGAGTTCTTAAAAAAAAAATTCGGAACATATCCTTTTTGCGAAATAAATTTTTGCAATTTTCTAATCATTTGGTCGGCAGGCCCTGACATGCATCTGAGTTCTTAAAATAAAATTTTCTGAACTTACCCTTTTTGCGAAATAAAATTTTGCAATTTTCAAATTTATAGGTCGACGGGCTCTAACACGAATCTAGGTTTGTAAAATGAAATTTTACGATCTTATCTATCCTTTTTCAAAATAAAATTTTGAAATTACTTGTTCGGCGGGCCCTGATACACACCCGAGCTCATGAAATCAGATTTCACGATCTCACCTTCAAGCTAAACAAAGTTTAGCTATACCAGATCCAGATTCCAGTCCAGCAGCAAAACAAAGTTTTGCTTTACTAGATTCCAAAACGGCTAAACAAAGTTTGGCTTTACCAGTTTCCAGAACAGCGGAACAAAGTTTCGTTATACCACTGTGACAATTCCAACCGGCGAAACAAAGTTTTGTCATGCCAGCTTCCAGTCAAGTCATAAAACAGTGTTTTATGATCTCTGTGTCAACCAGCTATTCCAGACAGGTAATATAAGAGGCACAGATACGTTTCTTAACTTTATCTGTCCCCACCGGACTACTTTGACCTTCGTCTTACTCAGACTCGGTCAAAGTAGGGGGCTTTTGTCGACACCTCAAAATGTCTACTGGCCTTGGAACACACGATGATAAGGCCTTTATTTAATTCGGAATGAAACTTACTTGAATTTGATATAAGGTTATTTATGCTCAAAATCGTCCCAAAACAACCATTTTATCACCCGATCCACCTTGACCACTTACTATACTCATAGCCTATTTATTCAATTATAATACCTACAAAGTCAATTGATGTGTTAAACGGCACAAAACCATAAAAAGTAAGTTGTCACACATTTTTAGCAGCGGTACTCAGTTCAACATATACGTTTGGGCCAAATAATAAGTAAAAAAGAAAGGCAATCCACCTTTTTTACGTGTTGGGCCAGATTTGAGTTAGCATGCCCATGTCACAAATTGTTGTATAAGGCGGTCTCTTAGCATAAGACCGGCCCATTAACTAAAAATTAGCCCAAATTCTCCTCGTCTCTCACCTCATAGTCTTTCAACTCCCTTTTGCAGTTTTACGTCTTTGATCTCTCCTTTCCTCCATTCTTCTTAACTCCTAATGCCCCAAGGCTGAAATCATCCTTCTTATTTGAATCTGGCAATAACCGACTCGACCAACAACGACAATTCTAATTCTTGCAACACCCTAGGTATTCATCTGAAAACCGCGAGTTTTTTACGTAAAAGACACTAAATTGTTAAATATATTGGTTATAAAACTAAAAGTCATATGAAGTACGGAGTACTTCATATAACTGAAACAAAACTTTTAAAACAATAATTTGCCAAACTAAAAAGACTAGTTAGTAAACTATAAATCTCAGAATTCTGCACCAAATAGCATCTTAAAACAACTCGAGGTATGAACGCCCTAGCCCAGAATTTGAATCTTTATCTCAGCCAGGCCACCTAACCCACTTATGAACGACAACCTCCAATTCCGCACCAAAGAGCGGCCATATTATGCCCACACGAATATCCATCTTAAAGGCATGATCTTTTAACTTAAAACAAAAAGTTGTCAAATTAAAAATACGAGTGGTAAAGAGTATCAAAAAAACAACTCGAGTTTTTGTCATAGTTATACGAAGTTTTCAAGTTAAGATTGTGAGTTATCTAATTAAAAACTTGAGATGTTAAAAAATTGTGAAGAAATTTTAGTTAATTAAAATCCATGATTTTTAGATTAAAGCTCAAAGTTTTCAAAATAAAAAGATGAATATTCAAATTGCACAATTCTAAACCTGCTCATTGGTAGTGAGCGTCAATGGCAGCCAAAGCTCCTCTTTTGGTGTAACTGAGTGGGGGAAGAACAGGGAGAGTCAATAGACGATGGAATCAACGATCGCGGAGGACGATAGGTTAGAGAGGATGTAGGTGGTGGAGAACATGGACTGTTGAGGTGTTAGAGGAGGTGGAAGCCGAGGCGGAGGAGGTGATGGTGGGGGAGATTACGTGAGGCGGAGAAGGTGATGGTGGGGGGAGATTAGGTGACTTTTGTGCTTGAGAATTTAGGATAGTGGTTTTCAGTTTTTGTTTTAATTGGTTTATATCTTATCTTAGTGGCTAATCTCCTCTATTAGGTTTGTCCTATCCTATAGGACGGTCCTATAGGAGAGTAGCTGTATATGTAATATCTGGTTTGCATTGACAAATTGATAGAACTATAGAATTGGCCCAAGTTAATTATATCACATGGCCCCTCTTATTGAATCATAAAAGCCCAATTGTTGATATACAGCACGTATAACTCGAAGATAATACGGAAAGTATAATGTTGGTTGGCATGTAAAGTGCACGTGGGGTAAATAAGCAAAGATATCCAATATGGGTAGACTTGGTAATAATCAGATGGATAATAGTGACAGGGGCCCTGTGTGAACTTTTGAAATGGGCCCCAAAAATATCGAGGATCAGCCGATCCGGGGCGAAACGTCAGGCTCGGGCTTGTATCAAGCCATCAAGCTCTATTGTGTTATGTCGTATGTGTGTACAGTAAACTTATCATATAAAGAGTTTTAATATCATCGTTACAAGATTTACTTGGATTAAATACTCTGAAGATAACCTCAGAGTTGAACACAATTATAGTATAAGACGGTCTTCACCGTGAGACGGTCCATTTTGTAAAAGAAATTGTTCTTTCGACGCTAATAAAATGAGATATTTTCCTTTAAAAAAAATAAAAAAAATGAGATATTTTATTACATAATAAAACCGTCTTTTGTAATAACTACCAGGAGTTGAAATATCAAGTATAGGTAGAGTAAGATTTTAAGTTACACAAAATTTCATTATAGACGGCACATATCTGTCTATAACTAAAGACGGGCCAAATACAATACCACATTTCTAATAGGACAAGCAACAAGTGGGGTGGTGGGGGCCAAAAATAACCACTTTTAAGCCATTTGACCCGTCTTTAGCAATAGACGGATATATCCATCTATAACAAGACTAGTTGTTTAAGTTAAAACAAGAGCATTAACACAATGAGACACGTACCCACATTGCATTACAAGAGTATATCTAATTTTTTGGAAAGTATCATTAACCATTAATGGCAAGCAATAATGCATTAATGCTTACAGTAACGTCAATTTGCCCTTGAGATTAGCATTAAAGTTTAGTTTAATTTTTAATTGGACTGGGCTTCACCTTAGACTTTGGGCCCTAAAATTTTTGGAGCCTTGTGCGGCTGCACATGTTGCACGCCCACAGGGCCCTGAATAGTGATGCAATACTACATGAAATACAATGGTAAAGGCAAACAACCGCAAAAAGATAAGATAGCAATCTGGATGGTAATTCAATTCATGGACTATACAACCAGTTGTATATGTTGTACGGTGTAGAATCTGAGCTTTCTGATAAAGTATCCGAACTTTATGTTAAAAAATATGAGCTTGATTAGAAAGTATTAAACTCATCCATTTACACATTAAAAACATGAACTTTAAATTAGCTCAAAAAGAATACATATAAGCTCGAATTCTTATACCTTGGTTGTACGATGCTTATGGTACAACTGGATGTATAATCCTATTTGTGCAATTCTATATCTCACAAAAATTCCAATTCTTCCCAAACACTCCGTCTTAACTAGTATAAATACTCCCCTCTACACCCTTATTCAGTCAGAATCTACACAGAAAATAATATTCCATACAAAATACTACCTTCCCAGAATACCTTCACATACATACATACATACATACATCCTATTTTGAGCATAAAGACGCCCTAACGTCAGTTCGAGTAAGTTAATTGTCGAAACGCCGTATCCAGGTAGGCCTGAGGGTGTCATATCTACTCTTTACTTCTCATATTATCGTAATTTACTTCGTTGTTTATAAATAATTTGTATGAAATTGTTTTTAAAACGTTTTCTTTTATTTAAATCGTCAAATATATAATATTATAAATAAATAGTAGCCGTAAGTCTGATGGCCGGTCCGGGTGCCTAACACTTTCCTTGACTGTACCTTTACCCTCGAAGCCGCAATTTTTGGTTCAGATCGGAGTGACGGATCAGTCCCCATAACAGGGATCAAAAGGGGCCTTTTCCGTTAAAATTGTTTTTTGTACTTTTTTTTATAAAACCTACTGTCGACTCCTATTATTAATTAATTTTAAAATTGAGATTTCTCACGGGATCTCACTGTGAGATCCCTGAAAAAAATTCCTTGAAAATAAATTAATATGAGGAGTCGCCACTAGGTTTTATACAAAAACATACAAAAATAAAGAATAACGGAAAAACCCTTTTGATCCCTGGTATGGGGACTGATCCGTCACTCCGGTCTGAACCAAAGATTGCGGATTCGGAGGTAAAGGTACGGTCAGGGAAGGTGTTAGGCACCCGGACCGCCCATCAAACTGACGGCCTCTGCTATTTATTTGTAATATTGGAGTATTTGACAAAAATGAAGACAAAGAAAAGAAAGTTAGAAACAAACTTTATACAATTATTTACAAGGACAAGTTACGAGGTTAGTTTATATACAATTATACAAAAAAGACAATAAAATAGAGAAAATAAATAAAAGATGGAATAAAAGAGTAAAGAAAAAACTTATTTGATTCGGTACCCTTAGGCCTATTTGGATGTTGATTATTAATAAATATTGACTTTGTCGTAAATTATTGGCTCTTATGCGCTTATATAGAAATTGGGACGATTTATTGTGTGGTTTGAAACTGGGATAATAAATTTAAGACGGTATATAAGAGTAGAGAATTTCCGGTCTTAGACCATCTCCAACCATAAGGAAGAGACTAAGCTAAAAGTTGAGGAAGAAAGGATGAGGAATAAAATGAGCCTCCAACTATGAGGATTAATCCTCAACAAATTGAGGAAGGTAGAGTTCCTTGACAAACAGCGGAATAAGACGCGCAGAGGATTGAGGCTTTTTTCATTTTTTTATTAGTTTTTTATGTACTTTTTTCATTTTGTCAGCCTTGAAAGGAGGAGTTTTGACACAAGTAGTTTGTTTTTTTCCTTATTTTGATTTTAATTAACTTAACATTAATCAAAATATTTTAAAAATGTTACCATTATTCATATTTTATTTTTCTCTATAATTTGAAATCATAATTGCTAATATTTGGAATTATTTTTTTGAAGACAAAAATGATGAAGGGGAGTAAGATGAGGAATAAATGTAAATCATTGTTGGAGGAGTATTTTGATGGTAAATTGAAAAGTTGAGGAATTGTGAGGTGGATGGGTGAGAAAGTATAAGAGAGAGTGGGATGAGGATGACACCAAAGCATGGTTGGAGATGGTCTTATGTGTATGTTTGACGGTATTTGTGTCAGTATGTGAATTTCCTCCTCTCGGAATTATTCCTGTCCCCTTCGTTCTTTTCTTGTGTGTGTCCATCTGATTATACATGGGAGTATATTTAAACTCTTAGAATTAGAGTTTGCATAGGTTTGGTGCTCGATACGATTGAATTTATCTTGGAAATCTGGAGGGTGGAGAGACTAGGATAGTGCGCTTCCTGGCAATGCTTTGGTGTCTATGGAGCATCCGTAATAAAATCCTCTTTCAAGGTTTAACTTTCCACCCGTTAATGTTTTATAATTTATGGACACCAATGGTTGGAACGGCGGACCAGGCGGCGGAGTCACGTGAAAAGGACTTAGCTACTACTATGGAATTTTCAGGTATGTCTAGAATGGATAGTATGTTGTGGATTCGAGAAAGTAATCCGGTTTGTATTGTGGGTGAGATAAGAAATTGTGATTACGTAAGAATTATGGTGGATGCCGGGTGGAGGGGGATTGAGAAAGCAGGTATTGGCTGGGAAGGTGTCTTGGGAAATGGACAAAGTTTTTGCAGGGAAGTGAGAAAGATTAGAGCTGAATCACCGCTTCAAGCTGAGGGTCTGGGGTGTTATCCGTTATGATATGGGCACAAGAACAAGGATTACGACACTTGGAGATCTCTACGGACTGCATCTCTATTGTCTATCAACTAGCTGGTATTGAACGTATGCAACACCTCATTAAAGCGACTCTATTGGATATTATTGGAACAGCTGCATCTTTTCATTGTTTCGCTATTAGTTACATTCCTAGATCGTTTAATAAAAGAGCACATGGCCTTGCATGTAAGGCCATGGATAGTTAGGTGTACCTTCTTTTACAGCTGCCAAAAAAAAAAAAAAAAAAAAAAAAAAAGATACGATTGAATTTCAACTTGGTTTCTGTCATTTGTTCTCATGTGCTTTTCTTTCCCGATTCATCATTGCTATTCATCCATAGGTGCCTTATTATCTATTCCGCAGGGTCGGTTCTGAGGATAGTCTGAAGGGGCAATGTCATAGGGCCAGGGGCGGGACCCATATACAATCATGGTGTAGCAATTGCTACACCAAAACTCAAGAAATTAATGAGAAAATGGGCATTTGCTACACCGTAATTATATCAATTAGTCATTAAATGACATTGTTTCTCGCATAATCATTCTTGCTCTCTATAATCTCATTTACTTGTAAATCTCAATTCACCATTAATGACACCGTATTAATGTTTCATTTACTCATTCATTATCTTTGTTGTCTTATTAGTTGGTTTTTTTTTCCAAATTCTCAAGGAAATAATGTGTACAGATTATATTAAAAATGATTAAGGAGAAGATTGTCAATTAGACCGTCATTTTGCTCATTTAATTAGTCGATTTGAGCTTAGTAAGTGATTTTTAATCGTTATTATTTATTTTCTTCTTTTTTTCATAAACTTAATAGTTGTGTATCTACGATTTGAATTAGTTACTCCGTAAAAAATTTCTACGTGAAGGAATAATAAAGAAGCAAAATTTAAAAGGATAGTATATATAGTCGCATTAACTATTTTTGAGCATCATATATTTTTTGCTACACCAAATATTAATTCATGGGTTCGCCCCTGCATAGGGCCCAAGCTAGAAGGGGGCCCATTCTTCTAATTTTTAAAATAATAATAGTGGGAAAATAAAAAAATCTAATTTAACAAAAACAAAGCAACTGTTTTCTAATTTATCACCCCGACTCTTTTTTCCCCTCTTTTATTCCAAGACACAAATTCTCGACCCTTTTCTTCTTTAACTAGTATACTGAATTTAGAAAACTCTTCTTCTAATTCCATAACACCGTTTCTTAATTTCACGGCTCAATGTTAAGGTATATGGTTATTGATTGAGCCTCAATCATAACCATAAAGTTTTAGTTGGGACGGTCTCTAATATGATATTAGAGCTTTGTTGCTCTTGATAAAAGTTATTAACGCCTTAAGAGTTAACCATCTTCCGCTACCACCACCCGCCACCCTTACCAAGTCTTCCGCAGCCCCAAGAATAGTAGCAAACCCACTAATAATACTATGGCCACAACTCTCTCGATCAAACCATCACCAAAATTATAGGTCATCACCCTCTCGGCCAAATTAACAACAAAATTGCATCATCTCGCTAATAAAATTCAACCACCAACTCTTTGGTCACCACTAAAATTCGGTCATGACTCCTTAGAGTAAGAGTAGATCTTATTTTTCGGTAAAAGCAAAACCACTCCCTCAAAACTCGGCATTGCTCCGCCCAAAATCCACAATGTCTTTTCCACTTCACTAATTAAAGAATTGCATTAAGCCCACTCCAACCTATATATGGACACTATCCTTCGGTCGCTATCAAATTCGGCAAGCATAAAAAATTGTTTTCCCTTGGTCACCGCCCTCTTAGTTTTCACTACCAATATACCATGTGTAAACAACGAATTTTTAATAGAATTGATATCGTATGTTTTTTAAAAATTATTATACATTATATTTTTATAAGGGCCTCAATCTACAGTTTTACCTAGGGCCCCAAAAAACTCAGAAACGAGACTGCTACTCCGTAATAAATATTCTCCTAAGTGCTAATACAGCTTGCTTTTTTATTTCAACTTGGTTGTAGCCAGGTAATAATTTCAAGGTACGATTACTTTTTTTTACTCACGTTTAGTCCGGTTATTAATACTGGCTTCACGTACATACAAAATGGATTATTCTTCTTCCTTTACATATAGGTCTCTTAAATAAAATTGCTAAACGTCGCCCCTATTTTACTAAACGTCGCCCCTATTTTCATTTACCTCAGTCCAAAGTCATACTCCGTATATGCACAAATCGTCATACACATCCATTTTTTTTCTATTTAGTTAAATTCATTTTTTCCCTCTTTTAAAAACAAGGGGTCTTACTTTCTCTTCCATTTATTAATTTTTTTTTTCTTCTTACTTTCACAATTTTTCATTTTTCATTTTTCATTTAACTCATTTGTGATCCATTATAGAAATTCGTGGAAGTCTTATTACACATTGAGTCCTTAATTAATTCCAGTACAATTTTCCGAGATTTCTAATTCTAAAGTCATGTCAACCAGTTTGAAAAAAAATAGAGTAAGTACAAACATGTCAATAAAATAAGAAAACTCACTCTTACGGTCATATAATCTCATAAATTTGTTGCTGACATTACCAAATAAAGTGTCTAATTAAAATAAGACCATCCTAGTCCTTTTTGAGTCAAAAAAGAAAAAGAAAAAATGAGTATATGTGTTTTTTATTAGTCACATGTTCTACTTTTTACCCTTAACTAGTAGAATAGACTTGAAATACTTTAGGGCGTATCTCTTTAGTGTAGATCAGTCGACCTCTTAGAGTCAGCCTAAACGAGGGCGTGCATTTGACCATCTTTTCCATCTCTTGTGGTGTGATAATTCCTTGATCGCTGTGTCTCTAGCTAGGTGACCTATAGGTTTGGACACTCCATCTTTCTACCCGATTTGTCAATTTTCCATATGACTACAAAATAAGCACAACTCTCTATCTACCAGAATCGTCAATTTTCCATATGTTATGTGACTACCAATGCAAATGAGCAAAAAATTTCTCTCTACCAGATTCGTCAATTTTTTATATCTCAAATGACTACCAGATGAGCACAACTCATATGATCGATCATTTTAGCAAATATGGTCATCCATTCTCATTGGTGCTAGAAAACTAGCTCAAAAATATGCAAACCAGATTCCGAGTACACCCGTGTCCAAACATATCACATAAAACACGAGAACATTCCATGCTCTTAAAACAAGATAGGTGACCACTAATGTAATACCCGTCCTTTTAGGAACCCGTTGACCAACATTGACCGACCTTTGGGGCAGGTGTTAGCATTTAGGAATGCGTGCCAGAGATGCCTAGTGGCTTGTTAGGCTTCAGGGATGAGTGGTACTCGATAGAGTAGAGGCTACTCAATCGAGTAGGAGCCACTCGATCGAGTAAGTTGGTTACTCGATCGAGTAACGTCTTTACAGCGGGGATTTATAACCGTGATCCCTTATGGTGAGAAGTCGGATGTTTTATCAATTTTGTTGAGGAAATTGTATATTTAAGTAAAACATGAATAATTTACGCGTTATAATGAGAAGATGGTCATAAGGAGAAGACAATGTCATGAACAATAGCGGAGTTATCCTCGATAGTTTTGCGTTATGTGACTATAAATCACACATTGTTGAATCTGTGATAGGATCGTTTGTTGCATGTGGTGTGTTCGGTAACTCAAGTAGTGGCTTTCAGAGACTTGAATATATGGTGTGACTGGACGGCTGATAATGACTTAGTGGGATAATGCTTTTAGAGTGTTGTGGACCTGTGACGAGTAAACGGTAATGTCAACCTTGGTTTCTTGTTGTGTGGTTTGGGGGAGGGTGAGTTGAACTTCGAGAACGAAGTTCTTTTTAAGGGGGAAGACTGTAATACCCGTCCTTTTAGGAACCCGTTGACCAACATTGACCGACCTTTGGAGCAGGTGTTAGCCTTTAGGAATGCGTGCCAGAGATGTCTAATGGCTTGTTAGGCTTCGGGGATGAATGGTACTCGATAGAGTAGAGGCTACTCAATCGAGTAGCGTGGGTACTCGATCGAGTAGAGGCCACTCGACCGAGTAAGTTGGTTACTCGATCGAGTAGCATCTTTACAGCGGGGATTTATAATCGTGTTTTGATAAAACCGCATATCATTTCCGCCTCCTTCCTTCAGACCTAGATGTCGCCTCCCTCCTTTCCCTTCACCATAATTCCTTCCATGGGAGATTTAAAGGACGCTAGTGCCTTGAGGATGAGTTGCTTGAGTCGGGTAGCGGTCTTAACGCCGATATGCTATGCGTAGATATGTCATCATCATCATCATCTTTGTCATTGTTATTCCTTGTAGGATTGTGATGGTAGTAATAGGCTGTTATGCGATTTTTATAGGGGTTGATTGCTTGGTTGATGTCATGTGTTTGATCGAGGAGTTGCTGCGATTGGCTAAAGGTAGGTTCGCCTACTCAGTTTCTGTTGGTTGTTTAGTGTGACGGTCATTGTATTGCTTGTAGTGTCGCTGTGATTGACTGTGGTAATCGGTTGGTGTTGTGCTATTTCGTTGGTTGTTGTTGTTGTGCAGCTGATTGTGATTGACTGTCTGTGGTTCTCGAGGTGTGTCCTAGGCTGAGTGGAGTCACTTGCGGGAGTTGCTTCACGCCCTAGTTTCGCCCTCCGTGGAACCCGCCACGGGAGGGGATGTGCACATTAATGGGACAGGGTTATCGCTCGGTATGATGAGCGGGGCTTAGGTGGGAATGGCTACGGTCCCCCACTTGCAAGGCTGGTCCAGTGGACAGTCGGTGACGATGATTGGCTGGAGTGGTTATGGTTTGTGTTTATGCTTGGTTGTGTGTGTAGTATGTGGATCGTTGTTGTTGTGTCTTGCCTCAGTTGCTGACCTTGTGTGGTTGTTTCTTGTTTGTTTCTGTTGTGTCTGCCGTGATCCCTTATGGTGATTAGTCAGTCTTAGCAGGTGATGTCTTGGATGGTAGTTAGAGTCTTGGCGGGATGAGTCTTCACGAGTCATGACAGGACTAGTCTTCATAGTGTTTGATGAGTTGTATCAGTTGTATCAGTGGTTTGGTTATATCACTTGTAAAATAACTATAAATGTTCTTTTATCGCCTTTTGATGATTACTTTCCTCGGGCAACCGAGATGGTAATGCCCTTATATTCTAGGGAAGGTCTTGTTAAGGCTCCTTGGTATATGGAGGTGTTACAACTAATTCCTTAGGATGAACTTAAGATATGAGTCTATGTATGATAAGGCTAAAGTCGTATCACCTAAATCAAAGTAATCCTATTATACTACTAACAGATAGCTAGCGGTAAGTAGGGTATCATATCCACAGAGAGGCGAGGTAATTAATCTAGTTTGTTTATATTTAGATCGTCTAAAAGTAACCAATTTTATGGGGGTTTTGATTGTTTGTTTGCTAACAACTAATTTCAGAAAGAGTAAAGACTGTAAACAATAATATTAAGAAGTCTAGGGTTTAGGTTCACTAGGTAGTTATTTGGGGGTGAGACTCAACTTATTGATAGAGCTAATTATGTTGTCTAAGGTTATATGATCGGTCGATTCAATATTCCTTTAGATCTAATTTAACATGCAATCGTATTATTAAATTATCTCTATTCAGTTGTTGGAGCTTGTGTCCTCCACAAATTAGTGTGATAACATTTATAAATCTCTTATAGGTTCACAAGGGTATACTTCGTATTTTATCAGTTGATTAACGATTACCTAATAACGGTTGGCTTGCTAGAAAGTTTGACGTTATTATCATATTGATGGCGGTGATCAACTGGTCCCTAAAAGTCACACCTAAAGGATGTGTTTGAGAGATGTGATTGTATGAAAATATAATCACATTGATGCCTGACTAAAAGGTTAGTCCAAGTAATTGACTAAACAGATAGTTAACGTGTTGATGAGACATTTATTTAATGCCGATTAAATAATATTAGCTGAGACGAATTAACTGTCAATTCGTAAATTGAATATAATAAGTTATATTTAATTAATGTATATAATGTTAGAATGTTAGCTTGGACGAATTAATATGTTAATTCGTAATTAAATGTAATCGGTTATATTTAATTAGCAAGTTAAAGTATATATTATACGATATTGTCACGTGATCAGGCATTATTAAATCCCACTAAAAGTCGTTGTGTGTAGACTTATTAATACGAAATGATATAAATGACAATTTATAAATAATACATTTTATACATTTTGTATACTACCAAAATAAGAAGATTTAATCTCCTTATTTTTGGGTAGGTAGAAAAACCGAAATAAGAGAAAATAATTCTCTTAATTTCGGATATGGGCCGAAAAATTAAAAGAAGAAAAATCTACCCTAATCACTCCATATACTCGGTTTATAGTGAGATTAAGAGGAGTTTTTTCTAACCTAATTTTTCTAACCTGTGGACAGCGGGCCGCCCACGGGGGCGCTTGGTGAAGGTCGAAAAACAAGCGTTTGCATTTTGTAAGGAGTCGCCACCAATTTTTATGGGAAATTGGAACCGTTCGAATACCTCGTGTCATGTCAAGACACAAAGTAGTGACATGAACACTAAGCAATCGTTACCCTTAGCATTCTATGTCTAGAATGACTCTCGTGGATGCCAATGAACACGGGTGCTCACGGAGATCTGGAGTAAGGGGTGAGGGTACGTATTAGGAAGCTCTTTTGATCGAACACCTAATCCCGCCCGCCTCGATAGAGGCCTCTACTAATGATTAGGGAAGTTATTCGTACTTGATATATCGTCGGTTATATGCATGCAATGCAACATCCAAGTTTTAATCCTAGCATGTGAGAATTAACTAAGTCGGTTGACACGTAATTAGCAAACAATTGGGTCGAAGTTGGAATTTAATGTTGATTTACATGTGGAAACATACAAATGATAAAAGAAATACAATAATCATAAATTACAATAATGAAAATTACATTAATTACATTGGAATAGGCGATTTATGTCGAAAATACCTTTAAAACGGATAATTTGAGAAAAAGAATAAAAGAATAAAAAGAAATAAATTAACGAACAGGAATTAGCGATATTACGGATATTAGTTAGTTAATACGTGGACTAATTAAACTAGGTCAAGGCGTAAACGGAGTTCGGGGACGTAAATCATCTCGAACAGCAGCAGAGAGATCGCGCCCTGCGGAAGAGCGCAGCGATTCTTTGCGTCGTTTCCAAGGGTGAGTTCTGGCGTAGAAGCCGAATCGCAAATCGTTAATGTTAATTGGTAATTTTATGGATCGATTAAATTATTTACTCGGATGAAAGTGATTAATACTTTTATTACATGTCAATGATGGTCATGAAAGCGATAAACATGGATGAGACGGATGCAAACGGATTATTTACATGAAATTATGATGGAAACATTAATGAGTTCTCTGTTGAAATAAGTCAATTAGGCTAAATATGACGGATATACAACGAATATGCGAATAAGCAGATGAAAATTATATCAATGACGAATTCCAGAAACTCAATATGAACAAATTGAATCTCTAAAACCCGGGTTTGAATTTAATGACGAAAACCCGTAAATATGAATTATAAGGGATTTAAGTCGGATTTATGATGAATTGAACATATTAATGAATGATGAATTATGATACGATATACATGTGAATATTAAACTATTGTGATGAAGAATTAAAGAAAATAAACGAAACAAATAACAAACACACGAATTACAGAGGACGAAGAAGAAGAAAAGAAGCGAGGCTGCGGCGGCCCTCACGAAGAGGCGCAGCAGAACTCGCGCTCCTTCGAAAGAGGCGCAGCGATTCTTTGCGTCTTTTCTCGACGTCTGTCTACTGGAAATCCGCAAAAACAGAGTCTTAAAGCACGGTTTTGGAAATCAGTTTTAATGGTGTTTTCGACATAAATCTTACAACGATGATACGATAAACAAAATACAATAAATGAAAGAGGATTATACACCCTCAGACTTACATGTTGACGAAACGAGATGAACTAAGATATCGACTAGTGAATGCTCGACGCGAATGCAAAGAGAGTGCCCTCGTAAGAGGAAAACGATTGATTAATTTAAGTTGATTGAGTGTAGTTGGTCAAATTGGTCGGTCATGCAACGGAGAGGCTGGTACCTGGAAGGATCCGAGCTTACGTGGTCGGAAGTCCAAGCACGTAGGCGCCAATTAGTAAGAACAAAGTCTAGAATGCAAAGGGAGAAGAGAAGGGCGGACACTCGCGTGAGAAATATGAGGAACGAAGGCTCCTATTTATACTAATCACGCGGAGGAATAGGGTTTCAGAGACTCTTTGGAAGTGAATCTCGGAAAGATATGAAAAAAAGATACGTAAGACATGCAAAGAAGGGCCTGGGAAGAGGCACAGCAGCCACTGCGTCTCTTGGAAGAGGCGCAACACTGCTGCGTCTATTCCCGTGAGGTTTCCTCCCTTTGAAGAAAGATTTCGCGTTTGAGTTATGGTAGGACGGAAATAATTCGATTATCTTATGAATATTACGGGATATTGTTTGCCAAAAGATAGAATTTATGAAATATGGAATAGAAATATCCGGAACATTCCAGAACATTCCGACTCGGGATTTAACAGTTATCAGAAAATGGAGACGGTTTTTGACCCGGACTCCGAATGTACTCTAATTACTGCCAAAACGACCGTATCGGGACGTAGATGACAACTAAGAGGTTGACATTTAATATTTGAGCAATCACTTGACGACAATCTTACGAACTGTCACAAATCGTTCCGCGAATCAAACATGCGGCCCAATCATCACCGGGTGGTTTGCGGGAGGTGCGAAATGAGGTATCTCTGAGCCCCCACTTTGACCGAGGCTTGGACAAGGCGAAAGTCAAAGTATAGCCATCAGGTCAATCGAAGATTACAACCTGACGACTATGAAGACGCGAGGCGGTTCAAGGGGTCTGAACCATGGACCTGTCGTCGGGAACATTTTAGAGTCTGTCGACTATCGGGGAGGGTCGTTTAAAGTCCATTAGACTACGTAAGGAAGCTCGCCAGCCATAAGAAGAAACCATACCTGAGATACCCCTGGGTGAAGCGGGACTGAAGACGCTTCGGCAAAACTCTTTGGTCTGAAGATAACTTGGTGTCTGAAGGCATTAGGGGTCACAGGGAACTTTGGTCGAACTCTGCGGGGAAACAAGAAACATTGAAAGCAGCAGGACGTCAGTAGAAACTGATGGGGAATCCGCTTGCGTTAGTCTCAAGCGAACTCTGGCAAACCTTGAGGTTGAATCTGCTTGCGTCGGTCTCAAACAAACTCTTGCTTGGGAATATTTTGTCGACTAGGAACATCTAGATCGTCGTGGGAGAAATCTTGAGCAAGATCGCAAAATACTCTCTGCTACTGCTGGATATAATGATCTTGAGCAATACGCAAAATATCTGCTATTTGGATAAAATGCGGGCCGGAACGAAAGAAAATCATCGAAACGGACCAAAAGAATATAATAGCGTTGAAGAAGAGGCGCACCAAAGATGGGCCCACAAATAACGAACTCATAACGAATTTTTGAAAATCCGTATGGAGGGAACACAAGGAAGAGGCGCAGCAAGAGCTGCGTCTCTTGGAAGAGGCGCATGGCGCCCTGCCTGCGTCTTTTCCCCAATTTGGCTTTTTCTCGCGTAAAACGCGAACTCGAAGGATTGTATTTCATTATTTCGAAACACAATTCTTGCAATTTCTCTCTCAAATCTTCACCATTTCCGTCGAGGTTTGATCCAAAAGCTTGCATTAAACATGACTAATCGAGGTATGTGTTCCAATCTTGCATTAATCATCTACATTTGTCGAATTTTGAGCCGCGAAAACTAGGGTTTTCGACCCTTTTGATCGAAAATTTGGGGCTTTTCCCCCAAATGGATTTGCTATGCCAAATTGATGTTAGAAACGGATAGTAGGCAATGTTAGGAACATAACCATGTATTTACTTCGAATTTTCATCGAGTTTTGAGCCCTTGAGTGAATTTGAGACGGTTTTACAGCTGAACCGTAAATTGCTTCGAAAATAGCCTTAGGAATGCCCATTGGCGATGAAATTTGGTATTTGGGATCCTTGGATGATGGGTAAACTTTCTACCATCTCGAAATTTTGGTTTGTGACAACTTTTTCAGGACACCTTTCTAGGGCATAATCGCCGTTATGGCGGAATGCTGCCGAATTTTCGACTTGAACCTGGAACTAGGCTTTGACTTGGACTTTACTTGACCCAATTTATCTCATGAGTGATTGGGTTGGCGGGAATATGGCCAAAGATGGCATGGAAAGGGCAGTTTTCAGGGCTCTGAAGGCTCGAAAACTCCTTAACAAAGGCTTGTCGTCATGTGACGCGGCCTGAATTTACTTTAACGTTGCAGGTGATGAGGCTTTACTTCGGGAGGACTCCCATGGAGATAGACGCCGCATCGTTGAGGAGGCTTTAGAGCGTGCCTTCACCGCCGCGGTGATGGCCACCGGAGACGAGGCTCACGAGGAGGAGGCCGTCGAGGAGGAGGAGATCCCGAGACGGGCCAACGTCGGGCAAGGAGGTCGTCACCGAGAGGAGCTCTGCGTGGCTGAGACACGGGAGAGTAGGCACCTCGTGTGTGGGCTGCAGAGGGTCACCCGTCCTACAGACGGTGAAGAGCACGGTAAATAGGAATTCACTACTCATTACCTGTCCTCTTTCATTCTTTTAGTTCAAATTTCTTTCAAATTTCAGCCAAAACTAAAGATAGGTTTGTTTCAAATCATTATAGGAGGCCGGGAACATCAGGTCGTTCTCGGGTTACACGACAGCGATGGAGCACTACGAGCGGCTGTCGGCGGAGGAGAGGGCCATGATCGAGCGTGGAGCGTTTGGTCCTCTGGTTCAGGTCTGGAGGGATATCGTGAAGAGGAAGTTGCGGGCTAACCTTAGCCTGGTCCGCGCTTTCTTGGACCGATTCTGGGATACGACTTCCACGTTTCACCTGCCTTTCGGTGAGGTGGGAGTCACTCTGGAGGATTATGGCATGATTTCTGGTCTGCCGTGTGGGACCGAGGAGATGGTGTGGCCGGAGACTGCTATGAGGGCGGATTCAGCCGAGGCGAGGAGATTGATCGGCTGGAACTTGTCGCCGAAGGCTGTTGTAGTGCCGGGTTTGGTACCCAGTACCTACGTCCGAGACTACTTTGCGGGGAAGACCCCGACGCTGGTGACGATCGATGGGAGGGAGACTGCTCCTCCTCCTTGTACAGCTGAGCAGAGGGCTCGTCTGTGGCTTTGGTGGTTCCTGTCTTCGATTTACCTCGGAGACAAGGGCGAGAGGCTATCGACGAAGCTTCTTCCCTTTCTTTCTGACCTGAGTTCCCTAGGACGCTGGGGACCGGGTCATCGCTGGTTTTGCGGTCCTCATCCGCTTCATGAGGGCCATGGTTCGTCCGGAGTTGATGGAGAAGGGGACTTCTCTGGCGCGCCGGACCGGGACTCGTTGGAGGTATGAACCTTCCTTTAGACCAAGGTAAATTCCTTTCTTTATTAAATCGCGAAAGATCGTCATTGATTATTCTGTTCTACAGGCGTGGGTGTACTCTTACTTCCCGAGTCTCGCGCCCAAGAGGACGGAGTCAGCTGGAGAAGGCCTATCCCGTGGTGAGGATTGGGTGATGTCCGACGAAGAGCAAGCGCTCTTCGCACAATGTCTACCGGCGGGACGTGAACGCCCTTGGTGAGCGGCGTGAGTATCCCACTCGTATTCATTTATATTTCTTATCCTTTGCCTTCACTTGATCATAGGAATGATCTTTGCCTTATCTTGTCGCGGTGGGTGCCCGGACCTTGGGCGGAGTACGCGGAGCGCCTCCTTTGTCGCCGAGGTCCTTCGACCTAGGAGCCCGAGTCGGCCGTTGTGGACGTCGATGGGTCTGTGTGGTATCCGGGCGAGCGTTTGGCTCGTCGGTGCTCTCGGGACGCGTTGACGGTTCCCGTCGATCCTCCGAGGACAATGTTCGGGGAGCCTGCGAGGCCGAGAGGGAGGCGGACTGGCCGGTGCCGTGGCGACGACCTTCTTCTCCCCGGCGAGGACTACTCGGCGTTCCTTTACGGGAGGTTGGCGTACTGGCCAGTAGTGGTGAGTATCTTTTACTTTTCCTTGATTTGATTTTGAGAATTACGACGAAAGATCGTCGATTAATGAGAATTATTTGTCCTTGCAGGAGGTCGAGGCGGCGGGCATCGAGCCCCCAGAGTACCCCGAGACCCTCGAGTACACTGACGCGACTGGGAGGACGACGATCTCCGAGCTGCGTGACTTTGACGTAGCTGTGACGGATGCTGGCCTAGACGACGACGGCAAAGATCGATTCGGAGGGTGAGCCTCCAGCTTATATACCTTTCGTGTAAGAACACATTTGATTGAACTTGTTCAATTTACTGAGAATTTCTTTTGATAATGCAGGTCGCGCCATCCCGGTTCGTGGCACTATGGAGGGTGGCCAACCGGCTACGAGCTACCGCCATCGAGGCACTCGTCGGTGGTCGAGGTCGTCAGGTATGAACCTCATTTGATTTCTTTTGATTTTTTGATTTTCGATTTTGCTTGAATTGATTGACATGAGCCAATTTACTTCTGTTTATAGGCTGGCCGTGAGTCGGAGCGAGAGTTGACCCAGTCTCGGGAGGAGACAGCTCGCTTGTTGAGGGAGCTCGAGTTTCGGGATGCCGAGGTTGCTGCTCTTACGGCGAGGGTTGCTGAGTTCGAGGGTGCCCAGCAGTAGTTTTGTGTAGTTTTGTACATTTGGACATCTGATTTTGAACATTTTTGGACTTTGTTTGGGGCGCAAGCCCCCAGTTTGCTTGGACTTTGGACTTTGTTCGGGGCGCAAGCCCCCGGTTGCTTGTACATTTGTATATACGATGGCCCGAGTGCTTTTCTTTGCTTTGGGTTGTGTTGCTTGTATCTCGCAGGTTAGTTCTTGAACAGGTTTGGTAGATAACGGTTTACGCCGTCATGCTGCCGAAATTTACATGGAAATTACGCAAAACATACATTTTATACATATGGCCTTTGACCAGCGCAAAATGAGACTCGAAAGAGCATGAAAAATGCAAAAATTTTGTCGGAAATGACCGGACGGTAGGGAGGGTTACCCCCTAAAAAAAAAAGAAAAAAGAGAAATCTGTAAGTGTAGAAATGAAATGTTGAAATGAAAACAAAAGGAAATTGTTTCCCAAAAAGAAAATGAAATTTACTTCCTAAAAAAATAAAAAAATGAAATTCATTTCCTAAGAATAAAAAGTTTGAGTGTCATGAAATGGCGAAGGTGTCGATGTTGCCTCGAAATGCATGCCCGCGAAAATAGGAAACTTGAAACATGGTAAACTGCTCGTATTTACCAAAATAAAATCCCGTAAGAATAGGAATTTATTCGTTATAGAATTAGGAAAGATCCAAACGCGGAAATCACAGAAGTGAGCTTGGGGAAGAGGCGCAGCATGAGCTGCGTCCCTTTGAAGAGGCGCAGCAGGCGCTGCGCCTGTTCCCAAGTTGGTCCGTTCTGGCGGATTTTTGGAAACAGCAATTAGTATAAATAGAAGCGTCGACGAGGCGTTAATTCACACAATTCTTCCGTCTCTTCCTCGTCTATTCACATAAAACCCTCGAAATAAATCTTCAAGAGAAAATTGTCATCATGAATACTTTGGAGATCCGTCTGAAGGAATGGACCAACGAGTTTTCGAATGTGGAGAAGCACGACATGGGTGCTTATAACCTTGGGTCTTTGTTGAGTTTGAAACTCATTAAGATTGTAAAACCGTTCTTGGATGCTTGCCTTGACCATTGGGACCCGAATTATCATGTTTTCGCGTTCCCAGGAGGTGACATTTGCCCATTTCCTGAAGAAATAGCTGCTATTGGTGGATGGGATCCTGAACATTTACCTGCCATTCCTTCCACTTCACAAGGGTATAAGAGCAAATTCAGAGACTTGCTTGGGTGACCGGACTTGAGGTGGATCGCCTAGTTACCCCGAAAGGCGTGAGAATGTTGGATTTTGTAGACCGATTCATTAACGGGGCCGACCCTCTTGTTTCCCATGTTGCCAGGAGGAGGGCATTTGGCTTTTGTTTTCTGCACGTGTATGTCTTCCAAGGACACGTTGATGAAGATTTGAGAGGTGATCCCCGTCTTTTGGGTCTTATTGAGCAAATGGAGTGCGCAGAGCCCGGCTTGTTTATGCTTAGGGAGATCATCTTGGGTTTGGATAATAGGAAATCCAACCGCGATCTGCCGTTCTTGGGGAGTCCCGTCATTTTGCAGGTAAGAGACATCATTCCTTTTTTTTTTTTTTTTTTTTTTTTTTTTTTTTTTTTTTTTTTTTTTTTGTTGTTGTTTGGTGTCTAATACCTGCTTTTGGTAGGTTTGGCTTATGGAACGGCTCCGACTGCTCGAGTCCCCAGTTCATGCACTTTCCTATCATTCCCGTATGATTG
Source organism: Silene latifolia (assembly GCF_048544455.1). Lineage (NCBI taxonomy): Eukaryota > Viridiplantae > Streptophyta > Magnoliopsida > Caryophyllales > Caryophyllaceae > Silene > Silene latifolia. The sequence goes on along the minus strand of NC_133538.1, from coordinate 424,867,441 downwards.
CGATGAGGACGCGGTTGTACATGGTGGACTTCACCCGGGTCTGTGACTATTGGAAGAACACGCTGAAGAATGATGATGGCCCGTTGATTAGGTGGGTTGTACCGTGGTGGCACCTCAAGTCCGTCACTGGAGTGTCTTCTTTGGATCCCACTAGGTCCGTGCGCATTCCGGGACTGGAGTTCATGGTATGCATCTTTCCGGAAAGATTGATGAGGCAAGTTGGGCTGAAGCAGACGATCCCGAGGCTTGACACCGTCCCTCAGACTGCTATGGCGCTTACTACAGAGAGCCGAAGAGAGTGGGCTATCAAATGGGCCCAAAGAAACATGTGGTTCTTGAGTTTCTCCGCCAATGCTTTGTGGGTGTCGGATTCCTATCTGAGGTGGAGAAAGGCTGCGACTTCGGAAGAGCGCGAGAGACTAAGGAAACGCGAACCTGTTGACTACAAGGTGCGCGAGGGAGAGAAAGAGAAGGAGAAGCATCTGACAGAGGGAGAAGAAGAAGCCGATTTTCAGGTGATGTGACCATAATTGGCGCATATTTAGCCCCCGAATTACCATTGTTTCCATGCTTTTTAGTGCCTATTTGGGACATTTCTTATCTTTAGTTCTTTGTTTTGCATATTCTTTGAGATTTTGATCCCTTGGTAGGAAAGGAGTAAGAATCTTGCATTTTCATGGCAAAACAAGGCTAAATTGATTGTATTCAATGACCAAGCATCAAGGAGAGACAAGACTAGAAGGCCTTTGTACATATCATAGTAGAAGAGCAATGTTGAGAAAAGGATCCTTGAGTCCCCGAGGAAATCCCCAAGGAATTCATGAAGAAAAGGGAAGAAAAGAAGAAGAATTGAAGCTGACCAACAATCCGAACGGATTGTACCAAATCCGCCCGTCCGTCCAGCCCAATCCGAGCGTCCCACCTTGGAATCCGCTCGGATTCCCCCAAAGACAATCCGAGCGTCCCTCTCTTGAATCCGCTCGGATTCCTCAGCCCAGATCCAGCCGTCCCGACTCCAATCCGCACGGATTTCAAGACAAAGACGTTTTTCATTCTTCAAGCTACGAAAAGAGAAGCCCTTCTCTCAGAAAATACCGGATTCTCCTTGCTCAACTTAAAAAGTGTAATTACTAGTTTAGCCCTTAGTTAACCCTAATGCATCCTCCCTAATTTTCACTATAAATACCCCATTAGGCTTATTAGAGGAGCATGTTCTTCTTATCAATAATTAGTGTAGTTAATATCAATCAAATCTCTCTTTAATATTGTAATCAAGTATTAATCAAGTTTTAATCCAAGTTTTAGTTCTTTAATCTCTCTCTTGTTCTTCCTTTATTTTGGGTAATTGAAGATTATTTGGGTTATTATTGGGAGATTGACAACCTCTCAATCTAGGATTCAAGTACTTCTATTATTCTTGCTTTATTATTGGAATCATTAGTAGGTATAATCTCTTAATCCCTTTTTAATTATTGTTAATTACTTTCATTTATTCATCATGTTTCATTATGTTAGTATGATTGACAACCTTTCTAGCATGATCAATATGATAATGAGTGAGTAGTCTCTTAGCTAGGGTTTAATGGGTGATTAGGGAAACCAACATGGGGAATGATTCATGCTTAAATTAATATGCTTTCATATCTTATTTGCTTGCTTGTTTTGATCTTAATACATGCACATGTTATATTTGATGAAATGCTAAGCCTATGAATCCTTGCATTTACTATCATCTTCTATCCTTTCAACTTGACTTGTAAGACATAACCCAACTCGAGTCTTGTTAGACCATGCATGTGTTGAGTAGGAAAGATTAAGTCGACTTGTAGGTGTTGTACAATCTAATCGATTCGCTCCGGGACCCAAACTTTCCTAGGATTGTAAGATATAACCCAACTCAATCCATCACAACAATAATTGCTTGCTTATAATTTGAGAACATGTTTGTATGATCATATCCCATGACTCCCCTATGAACCCATGACACCCTAGTGCCTTTAATCAATTATTTACACCCCTTATTTTATTCATCTTGCTAGTTTATTTTCATTGTTATTTTAGTTTAGTAACCTTCTACATCAACCCAATTTGTGACACCCCTAGACACTACTAGTTACAATAGAATTCTCATTTCAATACCCGTCCCTTGGGATCCGACCTTTACTTGCCTCTTTACTAATTGTAGAGTTGTTTGTGGAGTATAAATTGTGTTTTTTATCGACCATTGACCAACGACCACATATGCTTAATTGTGAACACGAAATGGCCTCGATCAAAAATGGCGCCGTTGCCGGGGACGGTGTTTAATTGATTTAAGATTTCTTTTGTTGTTATTAGTTGTGTCTTTTTCACCTTGGGGAAGTAAAACTCTTCAAGGTTTGTTCTAATTGTTTTCGAGTTGTTTGATATTTTGCATGTCTAGAAGGTTACAAAGAGATTTGTTACCTTTTGACCGCGAAATCGAAAGAACCTTGACGAATAATAGGAGACTTGTTAGGAGGAATTTGGGAGGTGTTGGTGAAGTTGTTCAACCCACTAGTGAGTTTGTCAATCCTTTCGCAATAGAAGGAGAAGAAAACCCATTACACAATATCCCACAAAATCCACCTACAATGCCTAAATTCTCGTCACACTCTATACCCACCGAGGAGGATCTACCAAATGGTACTCCTACACCGCAACATCTCACCGGTAATTTTATTGCCAAGTCCGCCTTCATCCAACTAGTTGAGAGAAGCCAATTCGGGGGAATGCCTAGTGAGGACCCTCATTCTCATATGGAAACCTTTTGCGATTATTGTGAAGCTATCTCTCAAACGGGCGTGACTCAAGACCAAATAAGATGGGTCTTATTTCCTTTTTCGTTAATCGGCACCGCAAAGCAATGGTTGAAGGGCCTTGATAAGGCCACCCTTTGAATAGATTCTTGGAAGAAGCTAGCTCTAGCTTTCTACAAAAATTCTACCCAGGAAAAGACTAACATGCTAAGAGCTCAAATTACGGGTTTTAAGCAAAGGGATGAAGAATCTTTGTATGAAGCTTGGGAGCGGTTCAAAGGTATTTGTCGCTCATGTCCTCACCATGGACTTAGCGAATGGTTTTTAGTGCAACAATTTTGGAATGGTTTATATGAAGATTCAAGGAACATTCTCAATATGGGATCAAATGGAATGTTCACCGAAGTTGATGACAATCAAACATGGAACAAGATTGAGGAAATGGCGGTCCATAATTCACAATATAGTAGACCTCGCAAGGCTACTAGAGGAGGAAAGTACGAAGTGGACTCCGTTACTCAATTGGGTGCTCAACTTAGTGCTCACATTGACACAATCAACTTGAAGTTTGAACAAGCTATGGCTAGACTTGAGGAAAACTCAAAATCATCAAAGCATCATGTCAATGCCATGACGGCATCCTCATCAATCCCAAGTGGGATATGTGAGAATTGTGGAACTTTGGGTCATGACTCAAGTGAGTGTAGGGGAACAACCGAACAAGTTAATGCTTTCCAAGCTTACAAAAGTGGTACCCCTTATTCAAATTTTTACAATGAAAACACCAAGTTCCATCCAAATCTCTCATACAAAAGCCAAAATGTTCAAAACCCTCAAACAACATACACTCCACCACCCATGAGAAATCAAAATCAAAGACCCTTTTACAATCAAAACCAAGGTTACCAAAATCAAAATCCATACAATCACCAAAATGACCAAGGTTTTGATGTCCAAAAAGCGGTCCTCCAAATGCAAAAGAATCAACAAGAATTTTTCACCCAAATGCAAAAAGATAGCCAAGCAAAAGACACCACCATCAACAACATTCTAGCTCACACCAAGATGTTGGAAACACAATTGACTCAACTAGCATCTTCAAGCTCACAAAGACAAAAGGGGCAATTACCACCTCAAAGTAATCCCCCTAGACATGAAACGGTTAGTGCCATTCACTTGAGAAGTGGTACAAGATATGAGGCACCGAAGAAGCAAGTTGAGGATGAAGTTGTGAAAGCTAGTGAGAAGGAAGAAATTGTGCAAAGCCCCAAAGAAGGGGAATCATCAAAAGAAGAAAGTTCAAAGAAAAATGAAGACAAGGCCAAAGAGAAGGAGCCCATTGTGATTAGACTTCCTTTTCCAAGTCGTCAAGCCAAGCCCAAATTTGATGATCAACTTGGAAAGTTCATGGAAATTGTGAAGAATTTAGAAGTCTCAATTCCCTTCACGGAATTAATCAATCATGTTCCGGCCTATGCAAAGTACATGAAAGATATCCTCACAAAGAAGAAGTCGATCCGGAAACTTGAGACTATCGCCTTTACTAAGGTGAGTAGTGCAATACTTCAAGGGAGTTCACCTCCAAAGTTAAAGGATCCAGGAAGCTTCTCAATACCGTGTACCATTGGCGACACGACGATCAACAAAGCCTTATGTGATCTAGGGGCTAGTGTGAGTGTCATGCCATACTCGGTGAGTAAAAGGTTGGGAATGGGAGAGCTTAAATGCACCAATATCACTCTTCAAATGGCCGATAGATCGACGAAGACACCATTAGGGATATGGGAAGATGTCCCCGTGCGAATTGGGAAGTTTTTCATCCCGGTGGACTTTGTCATTGTTGATATGGAGGAAGATTCCAACATTCCAATCATCTTAGGAAGACCTTTCCTACACACCGCGGGTGCGGTGATTGATGTGAAACATGGAGAGCTCACTCTCGAAGTGGGAGATGAAAGCATAACTTTTAATCTTGACAAGACCATGAGAGCTCCTCGTTTGCATGAGCCATGTTTCATGATTGACCATTATAGCCGAAAAGATGAAAGGAAGAAATCGGAACTCCAATGGAGGAAGAAAATTGAAGATGCTCCATTCAAAGAGCAAGTGAATTGTGACAAGGAGAGCTTGCAAAGCTCATCAAAATCAACCAAGGAAGAAGAGGATGGCCTCATTGGCCAAGAGAAGAAATTGGGAGAGTTGTCTCCATCTAAGCAAGAGATTTTCAATGATCAACTCAATGAAGTTTGTGGTCTTTGGGACGACGAATTTGAAGGGATCTTTAATCCCTACATTGGGCATGCCATCGATCATGATCAACAACAAGGACCACGGTCTATTGAGGACCTCTACCATAACAATGAACAAGCTTTTGATTACTTCTTCAAGGTGTTGAGCAACATCAACAACACCTTGAACATGCCCCCTTGACATCTCATCAAGAATGAGAGTTTGGTGGAGTCCTCCCTAAACCACCACTTGTAAATATTTCTAACTCCCTAACTTACATTTCAATTCTTGTATTGCATTTTTGTCATTTTTGGATTTTATTTACTTTGATCAAAATAATTGTCATGAAAGAGAGAAGTGAGGGAGGGACTAACGATTTCAATTGATGTGTAGTGCTTTACCTTAGTGTGGGGATGGCAATTGCCTAGGCTATTCATGCCTTAGTAGTGCCCCCACAATGAAGAACACAAGATTTGAAAGAAAGAAAGAAAGAATGATAAGGGAAATGCATTGTGCACGAATGAAGTGAATCCGGGTACAACAGAGAAGAATCCGAGTGGATTCTTGAGAATCCGCCCGTCTGCAGCAAATCCGAGCGTCCTGCTGAGAAGACGCTCGTGGCTGAGCTGGAAATTGCAAATTTCTTGTCGTTAAAGAATCCGAGCGGATTTTCGGAAAGACGCCCGTCTCACGTAATCCGTCCGTCTTTTATACAAGACGCCCGTCTTGCAAATTGAAGAAAACAAAGAAAAATCTCGGATCTGAAATCCGTCGTCCTGCCGAGAATCCGCCCGTCCCTCAAAAAGAATCCGAGCGAATTCCCCTTAATCCGCCCGTCTCTAGGCGGGATTTTGAAAATTTTGAAGCTCGAGAATCCGCACGGATTGCGCCCAATCCGCACGGATTGTCCCTGCGTCTGAAATTGTCGACTTCTTCAAATACCCACCCCACCTTCATTCATTCATTCATTCACTCACAAACACTACCCACAACATCAAAACCCTCATCCTCTCCATCACAAAAACAAAAACCCTCAACAAAATCCACCAAAATCAAATCAAACCATCCTTCAAACAACAAATCAATCACTCCATCTTCAATAAAAATCAAAACCAAGAACAAATTCTTCAACCTTTGAATCGATTTTTGATTTCATAAAGGCAAAGCCTTTCACCTTCAAATCGATTTGGGCATTCTACAAATTGAAGATTTTGATTCTTTTCTTGGTTAGTTCATCAAATGGCAAGGACAAAGGGTGCAACAAAGGCAACAAAGGCACCAAAGGCAAAGGCTCTCTCTCAAAGGCAAAAAGCTCTCCAAACAAAGAAAGCTTTAGCAATGGTGGTAGCAACACCAACCTTGGAAGTGCAACAACAACAACAACAAACTTCTATGGGAGCATCACCTTCTACTCCGGTAATCGATCAACTCTTGCATTATCCGGAGGTAACTTTTATTTCCGATACCCATAGAAAGACATTTGCCAAGTTTGCTATGAAATCAATTCAACCCACCAAATTCATATGTAAAGATGCTTTGGAGAAATTGGGTGTTCTTGAACAAACAAAAGCCTTTTTCAATGCCATGGGTTTGAAGAAATTGTTTGAAACAAAGGAAGTAACATACCCCTCCCTTGTCTTAGAATTCTTAAGTTCTTTAAAAGTGACCAAAATTGAGAATAGGGAAAATCTTGAGTTTCGTCTAGCTAACACTAGTAGACGCATTACCTTTCCGGAATTGGGTGAAATTTTGGGTCTTAGCGATGAAGAGAAATATTATAAGCAATATGGGAAGTATGACCCCGAGCCTCTTTGGGAGGCAATCTCCAGGAAGAAATTTGATGATTTTCATGCTTGTCGTGCTCTTTTGGTCCATCATCCGGGCATAAGAGTATGGCACAAAGTTGTGGGAAATACCATAATTGCTAGGAAAGACACCAATCATTTCACAAGACTTGATTTTATTCTCCTTGAATCGGCTTTGAATATTGGAAGAATTCATACCAAGCCTTACAATTCTTTGAGGCTATTGGTTGATAGATGGCTCCATGTTGATAGTGGGAAGAAGGGTACAACCGTTATTGTTAATGGCGGCCTAGTCACGGTCCTAGCCAAGCACTTTGATCCTAATTTCAATAAGGATAGCAAGTACAAGGCAAAGGAAGGTGGCCATCTTATTGATATGTCTATCATGATTAACAAGTTCAAGTGGGTTGCTCACAATCCCCTTGACACCAAGTATGGGTGGCTTACTAGTGAGGCTCGATCATTCACTTTACCCGCGAAGATTTGTCGTCTAAGTGTCCACCGGACCAACTATTTACTTCCCCTATCCGAAGAAGCCGAGTACATCATTCAACAACAAAAGGGTGATCATGAAACTCCCTCCTCTTCCATTGTTATACCGCCTTACCCCTTTGTGTATGAAGAGTTCAAACCGCAAGGAGTTGAAATTGGGAAAGACTATATCACTCTTCTTATGCAAGCCATGCACAAGCAAGCTTATGAAGATCGGAAGAATGCTTATTTGGCTCAATATCCTCCCCTCTTACATCTAGCTCGGCAAGGACTCCTTGATCCATCTTGTCCTTTGCCTAGTTGGGCGGATAAGGAAGCCTTGTTTCCGGGTGCATCTAGGGACGTGGTGGAAGACAATGAGGTTGTTGGAAATGGTGAAGATGATGATGAGCAAGATGATGGAGAAAGAGATGAAGAAAGTGCCAAGGAAAGTGGCAATGTGACCGCTTCTCATGAGGGAAGTGGTGATGATGATAGCATGATGGAAGACTAGCTTTGGAGACTCCTACACTCCCATGGTTTGTCTATATCTCTTTGTATTTTATTTCATTTTGATCATTGTTGGTTTAGTCCTAGCAACATCAAAGGACTCACACCTCGGTACCATTGAGGTGTTCTCTTTATTGTTCCCATTTGTAAAATCCAAAATGACAATCTAGTTTCATGCATAGCATAGTGTGTGCATGAACTATACCCATCCTTGACATTAGCAATAATGTCTTATTTGGTTTGGGGAAGTTAATGCATACACAACGGGAGGTAATCTAAATTATCCTCTCCGTCATAACAAAAACCATGCATCATGTAGTATAGCTTAGTGTAGAATTGCATTTAGTATAGAAATCATGCATCATCTTTGCATAATTTCCATCATTTTGGCCATTGAGGACAATGCCCATATTAGTGTGGGGATGGGAATTCTAACACTTAACTTTTATTCAAAAACCCATAAAAATTGAAAAATTTCAAAAATCATAAAAATTGAAAAAAAATTGAAAAACCAAAAACAAGTTCATTTCCTTTGTATATATTGTCTTGTATATATTGTGTTTGTTTATCCTTGTTCACTTTGATTGACTACGCCACATCCGAGACATGAGGATATTGAAGACCGCATGGTATGATCTTTCCAATCTCCTTTTTCCTCTTTATGTTAATGACTATGTGGCTTTATTTTGATTGATGCGGTAAAAACAATGTGAACTTAGGACTTGCATTTAGATTATATGTCATATTAGTTGGTAGAATCATTTGCATTAGGATGTTTATATGGTAGTTGCATCATGGCATGTAGTTTGCATGTTAGAAAAATTTTGCGAAACCGTCTATTTGGGAAGCTTGACAAGTGTATATAGGCCCTAGTAGATGCTTTTTATTCTTAAGACTTTGCTTGTTAGAATACTTGTAAAACACCCTAGGATGTGTCATGCTAGTATCCTTTGACCCATGGTTTAAGGCCTAATCAAGAGTACCTTGTGGTGTGATAACTCCTTGGCTACCGTTTATTCCAAGGTGACCCTTGAAACCATGCATACATCCATCATTCATCCATGTTCTACCATACATTTTGTCATCAAAAAGGGAATGGGCACAAAAAGAAATCAATTTGAGTTCAATGAAATGAAAAATGAAAGAAAGTTTGCAAAAATGCATCAAATGAAAAGAGGAGCAAAAATAGACTCCTAAGCTTCAAATACAAGGCACCCTCGTTACTAATTGGGGTGACTTTGAAAATGTTCAAAAAAAGAAATGCAAAAAAGTTGTCAAGTGTTGAAATGCCAAAAATCAAAAAGAAATGACAAAAAGAAAGTGTTCTCAAATGTCAAATGCCAAATGAAATTGGGGGGAAAAACAAAAATGAAAGCAAACTCCCAAAATGAAACTCAAGATTCTATTGATCCCTTTATCCATCGTATCCATTTTTGTGCATGGTAGAGAGGGGACGACCCTTCTTCTTGTCTAGGCAAGAGGGGGAATTCCGCGATCCTCCAGTGTTTCTAACACCATAGGGAGTCTACTCTTGACAAAAGCATTTAACGATTGAGGACAAAGGTACCCTAGCTTGACACATTTTGGAGGTGATTTATTGGTATCCTTCTAGGCTTAGTAGTTTGAACAAATTGCATCTATGAAGGATTGTGTACCCTTGAATTGCTTCCCTTGTAGATAATTTCCGCCACTTAGATGAGGAAAGTGGCTATTCTTTTTGTAGATGCATCCATTATGTGATTTTATGTGCTTTAATGTTTGGATGTGTCGCCATTTTGGCAAGACCCACCTTGCCTTGCAAGAAGGCATCCTACCTCATGGTTGTCTTGTTGTGAGTTGAAGGGGCGGAGTGAGACCCGCTAATTGTCTCATATCGGCTATTATTATTAGGTTAGGTTAGTATTGGTCCTAGTCTTTGTCACCTCTTTACTCGGGATGAGCAAAGGTTCGGTTTGGGGATATTTGATGTGACCATAATTGGCGCATATTTAGCCCCCGAATTACCATTGTTTCCATGCTTTTTAGTGCCTATTTGAGTCATTTCTTATCTTTAGTTCTTTGTTTTGCATATTCTTTGAGATTTTGATCCCTTGGTAGGAAAGGAGTAAGAATCTTGCATTTTCATGGCAAAACAAGGCTAAATTGATTGTATTCAATGACCAAGCATCAAGGAGAGACAAGACTAGAAGGCCTTTGTACATATCATAGTAGAAGAGCAATGTTGAGAAAAGGATCCTTGAGTCCCCGAGGAAATCCCCAAGGAATTCATGAAGAAAAGGGAAGAAAAGAAGAAGAATTGAAGCTGACCAACAATCCGAACGGATTGTACCAAATCCGCCCGTCCGTCCAGCCCAATCCGAGCGTCCCACCTTGGAATCCGCTCGGATTCCCCCAGCACAATCCGAGCGTCCCTCTCTTGAATCCGCTCGGATTCCTCAGCCCAGATCCAGCCGTCCCGACTCCAATCCACACGGATTTCAGTACAGCACGTTTTTCATTCTTCAAGCTACAAAAAGAGAAGCCCTTCTCTCAGAAAATACCGGATTCTCCTTGCTCAACTTAAAAAGTGTAATTACTAGTTTAGCCCTTAGTTAACCCTAATGCATCCTCCCTAATTTTCACTATAAATACCCCATTAGGCTTATTAGAGGAGCATGTTCTTCTTATCAATAATTAGTGTAGTTAATATCAATCAAATCTCTCTTTAATATTGTAATCAAGTATTAATCAAGTTTTAATCCAAGTTTTAGTTCTTTAATATCTCTCTTGTTCTTCCTTTATTTTGGGTAATTGAAGATTATTTGGGTTATTATTGGGAGATTGACAACCTCTCAATCTAGGATTCAAGTACTTCTATTATTCTTGCTTTATTATTGGAATCATTAGTAGGTATAATCTCTTAATCCCTTTTTAATTATTGTTAATTACTTTCATTTATTCATCATGTTTCATTATGTTAGTATGATTGACAACCTTTCTAGCATGATCAATATGATAATGAGTGAGTAGTCTCTTAGCTAGGGTTTAATGGGTGATTAGGGGAAACCAACATGGGGAATGATTCATGCTTAAATTAATATGCTTTCATATCTTATTTGCTTGCTTGTTTTGATCTTAATACATGCACATGTTATATTTGATGAAATGCTAAGCCTATGAATCCTTGCATTTACTATCATCTTCTATCCTTTCAACTTGACTTGTAAGACATAACCCAACTCGAGTCTTGTTAGACCATGCATGTGTTGAGTAGGAAAGATTAAGTCGACTTGTAGGTGTTGTACAATCTAATCGATTCGGCTCCGGGACCCAAACTTTCCTAGGATTGTAAGATATAACCCAACTCAATCCATCACAACAATAATTGCTTGCTTATAATTTGAGAACATGTTTGTATGATCATATCCCATGACTCCCCTATGAACCCATGACACCCTAGTGCCTTTAATCAATTATTTACACCCCTTATTTTATTCATCTTGCTAGTTTATTTTCATTGTTATTTTAGTTTAGTAACCTTCTACATCAACCCAATTTGTGACACCCCTAGACACTACTAGTTACAATAGAATTCTCATTTCAATACCCGTCCCTTGGGATCCGACCTTTACTTGCCTCTTTACTAATTGTAGAGTTGTTTGTGGAGTATAAATTGTGTTTTTTATCGACCATTGACCAACGACCACATATGCTTAATTGTGAACACGAAATGGCCTCGATCATCAGGTCATTCACCCTTCGAAGAAATCAAAGACTACTCCTGTTGCGGAAATGGTGGTTGGCAAGAACGGAAGAGTCAGGCCTCGGGAAAGACCGTTGGTGATTAGGTCTGAAGTGGTGCAAGAGCGCCCGGCTCGAGGTCGTGACAAGAAATATGACAAGAGTGACAAGGGCAAGGGGAAGATGGAGGAATAGCCCGAGTCCTTATTTATTATTTGATTATTATTATTATTGTTGTCATAAAAAAGGAGGGATTTTTAGGATCCTAGCCTATTCTATTTTTATTATGTAACGTACTATTATTATTAGAAAGCGAATGGAATAAAAAAGGTTGAATGGTTATGAAACCGTTGTGATTTTCTTTTATTATTCTTGTCGAATTTCAAATGCAACGCAAATGTCCTTCTATTTACATTTTAGGTATAATGGGTTGAATCCTGTGAAGGATTGCCTACGTATTCACTTAAAAAAGCGAAATCAAACCCTTGCGCGTAGTTCGAGTAAATGTAAAAGAATAATTGTTCGAAGCAAGAGCTTGTAATGAACATAGAAACTAAGCATGAGCTTTTGCTTGTTCTCAAGGTGCGAATTTAGTTTATTTGATGATATGAGGATGACAAATTTGTCAAAATGCAAGAGCATAGTGACACTTAGCTTATTTCATTTGGGCGGGGGCCGTTTATTTAGTGCCACAAGAGCGACACATGGGTTTACGCGAGGCGCGTGTGTGGTCCTATTCTAGGCATAGTATCGTTCGAGTTGGTCAAGGTTTGTGGGGTTTGAAAACTCATTCCCATCTAGGTCTGTGATTCTAACCGCACCCCCTGGGAGTATGGATTTGACTAGATATGGTCCGGCCCAATTAGGTTTGAATTTTCCCCTTGGGTCGACAGGTAAAAGAGCTCTAACCGATTTGAGTACTAAGTCTCCTTCTTTGATGTTTCTTAGCCTAACCCTTTTGTTGAAAGCTCGTTTGATACATGCTTGATATGTTTGGACATTATGTAAGGCGCGTAGCCTACGTTCATCCAGGAGGATGAGTTCTTCATATCTATCTTTCTTCCAATCGGCTTCAGGGATTTGGCTTTCGAGTAGAATACGCAAGGATGGTATTTCTAGTTCGACTGGTTGTACGGCCTCCATGCCGTAGGTCAAATAGAAAGGAGTAGCCCAGTGGGCGTCCTAAGCGATGTACGGTACCCCATAGGGCAAAAGGTATCTTGCTTGGCCAATCTCTCGTAGTTGTCGGTCATTTTCTTGAGAATTGTGACAACATTCTTGTTTGCCGCCTCTACCGCGCCGTTAGTCGTGGTCTATAGGGGCGAAGAGTGGTGATGCTTAATCTTATATTTGGCTAGCAATTGCTCGGTTTCAGCTTGGAAGTGTGACCCATTATCACTAATGATCTCATGTGGGCAACCATATCGACAGATGATGTTGTTTTGTATGAATTTTGCCACATTTTTAGCCGTAAGACCGTGTAGGAAGTCGCTTCTACCCATTTGGTGAAATAGTCAATCGCCACTAGAATGAAACAGTGACCTCCTGTTCCGGCTGGGGTTATCTTTCCGATTATGTCAATTCCCCATGCGGAAAATGGCCAAGGAGATGTCATCGTGTATAGCAACGAAGGAGGGACATGTTGTACATTCCCGAAGATTTGGCAATTGTGGCAATGTCTCACGTATTTGATGCAATCGGATTCCATTGTGGTCCAATAATACCCTAAACGTGTGATTTTCTTTGCCATCATAGGCCCACTCATGTGGGGACCGCATTCTCCGTCGTGGACTTCTTCCATCACCTTTCGTGCCTGTGAATGATCAAGGCAACGTAGGACTACACCAAGAGGTGTTCTTTTGTATAACTCTCCTTGCATCAGGATGTATTGGGAAGCTAATAGGCATATAGCACGTTGTCCCCTTTTGTCCATATCCGGTGGATAGGTACCATTAAGCTTGAAATTCAGGATTGCTTGGAACCAGGGTTCCTGTGCGATTTCCTCTTCATTGGTGATTTGGTGGACATAAGCCGGTTCTGACCGTCGTTCGATACACAAGGGCATGTCTATCATGTGATCTGGCATATTTATCAAGGATGCAAGTTTCGCAAGAGCGTCTGCAAATTGATTTTCCTCCCGAGGTAGGTGTAAGTAGGTTACGTGATCAAAGAATTGAGCCACTTGGTCTATCCTAGCCTGATAGGGTGCGAGGCTTTCACTTCGGATTTTCCAAGATCCTGTAACTTGGTTGATGATTAGTGATGAGTCCCCATGTACTCGGAGGTTTTTGATGCCTAAGCTTACTGCCGCTTGTAGCCCAATGAGACAAGCTTCATACTCTGCAGCGTTGTTTGTCACCTCGAAGTCGAGTTTGACAGAAATCGGTGTATGCTCACCTTCAGGAGAAATGAGCAACACTCCTATTCCGAATCCTCTTAAATTTGATGCTCCATCAAAGTATAGATCCCAGGAGTCTACATCTGTTTGAAGTATATCCTCGTCGGGAAATGACCAAGTATCTATGGTTTGTGCGTCGTTGATGGGATTTTCTGCGAAGAATTCGGCGACGGCGCGACCTTTTATGACTTTTAGTGGCACATATTTGAGGTCGAATTCGAGAGCATCGAGTCCACCTTGCAAGACGTCCGTTGAGGACGGGTTTCTCAAGAGGTATTTGTTGGATCCATTTTGGAATATATTTTGACGGAGTAGCTAAGCATGTAGTGACGTAGCTTCTTCGTTGCCCACACAAGAGCGAGGCATGTCTTTTCGAGTTGCGAGTATTTGCACTCATATTCCAGAAACTTCTTACTGAGATAGTAAATAGCTCTTTCTTCGCTTCCTACAGTTTGAGCCAACATGGCACCCATGGCGGTTTCAGTTACTGTGAGATATAAACCAAGAGGTTGATCTTGTTGTGGCGGCATGAGCACTGGTGGTTTAGCCAATATCTCCTTGATTCGGTCAAACGCCTTTTGACAATCATCATCCCACATGGTGTGGTCTGTTTTCTTGAGTTTCTTGAAGATAGGCTCGCAAATCATTGTAAGTTTCGATATGAATCGACTTATGTATTGTACTTTTCCCAGGAATCCTCTGACTTCTTTTTCTGTTTGAGGTTGTGGCATTTCGATCAGAGCTTTGATTTTGGAAGGATCTATTTCTATACCTCTTTGGTGACGACGTATCCCGGAGTTTCCCGGATGTTACCCCAAATGTGCATTTCTGGGGGTTGAGTCTCATGTTGTACTTTCGTAGCCTTGCGAAGAATTTGCGAAGGTTTGCAATATGTCCCTCTCTTTCCTTGGACTTGACGATCATGTCATCTACATATACCTCAACTTCTTTGTGCATCATGTCATGTAGGAGTGTAGTTGCGGTGCGTTGGTATGTAGCTCCGGCGTTGATCAAGCCGAATGGCATTACTGTATAGCAATATGTTCCCCATTGGGTGACGAATGCGGTCTTGTGCATATCTTCCATGGCCATCTTGATTTGGTTATAACCCGCATATCCATCCATGAAGGATAGTAATGCGTGGTCTGCAGTATTGTCTACCAATATGTCGATGTGAGGTAGAGGAAAGTCATCTTTTGGACTCGCTTTGTTTAAGTCCCTAAAGTCAACACAAACACGGATTCTCCCATCCTTTTTGGGTACGGGTACTATGTTAGCTACCCAGTCAGAATACTCGGAAACTTTGATGAACCCGGCTTTGAATTGTTTATCAACTTCTTCCTTAATCTTTAGAGCCCATTCTGTTCTCATTCGTCGAAGCTTCATTTCACTGGGTTTGAAACCTGGCTTAATCGGAATCCTATGTTCGGCGATATCCCTGTCGATCCCTGGCATGTCCTTGTAGGACCAAGCGAAAACGTCTTTGAATTCATTTAGGAGGTCTATGAAATCGGCCCTTTCGGTGGAGCTCAAGGTAGTCCCTATCCTAAGTTCTTTGGGTTCTAGTTCGGTTCCTACGTTGATGGGTTCGGTATCTTCTATTACTGGTCCCTTTCCCCTTCTTGTAATATTTCTTTGGCTACGTAGGGAGGTATTTCGGTCAAGTCTGGGTCTTGGTCATCCTCAGTATCATCATAAACAGAATTGCACTCGAAAGAACACAGAGAGTAAGTAGAACCTGATTTATTCATATTAAGATTTGAGTAAAGTTGAAACAAAGAAGCCAACTGATCCATGGTCAGTGGTGGCAAAGGAACAGTAGTTGGGGCATTTCCCGAACTACCGTGACTACTCGAGGCTAAGCTAGGAGAAACGAAGGGAGTGGGGATGACAACAGGAGTAGACTCTCTAATGACTTCTCTAGACTCCGACTCTGACTCCGACTCCGACTTTGACTCGAACTCGTCGTCTTCTGGTTCTCCTTTGAACATCTCTCCTTCTCCAGTAGTGAGCTTGAAGAGTCTTCCTTGGTTGTTGGTCCATTTGATAGATTTCCTCCATCCTTTCTGCTGCTTTGTGTCGATTTCTGTGATCAACGCGGTGGGGTTGAAGCGATCGTCCTGAAGTATCATAGTAATGATCTCATCTTGCGCGGCCCTAATGAATCGATCTTCTCCAAACAATAGGCTCACAAACTTGTTCGTCGAAAGCAAGGTGCTTGACGGGTTTTTGAGTAGGAACCGTTTCGGGAGGAATGAAGTAGCAATCGTGAAAGATCTCGATTCCGGCTAACTTCCTCTCAAGATAATGCCAAGGTTCGGGAAATCCGTGAAAGAGTTCTGAACTTCCTTCTTGAACGAAGTACCCATTTAGAGTGGGGAGATATGGTCTCATTTGGACTCCCACGTGCTTGCGATTTTGGACTTGAGCGAGCATTTCGAGAACTTCCTCTTTTGTAGGTTTGTACCCTAGTCCAAGTGGTATCCTTGTCGAGTTGCCTTCCTTGTATGGTGCAAAGGTATTTTTCCGAGTTGGGTTCAAAGGCATTCCAGGAAGTATCCCGAGATTTGAGTATGTGGTTGACCACCAAGTTGGAGTAGGGATTATAGTGTAAGGGTGCCAACTCACTTTCTATGACATTCACACTTTGGAAGCCCCCAAGTTCGTATATGGGATCCGCAAGGACTCGATTGTTTGATTGTTTCTCGATTATTGCCTTGATGGGTGACGAAGTGATCGTCACAACTTTGCCATTTAGTGGGATCTTGATCTTTTGATGAAGGGTGGATGTTACCGCTTTGGAAGCATGAATCCAAGGCCTTCCCAGAAGTATGTTGAATGAAGCTTCGATGTCCACTATTTGGAAGTTAACTTTTCGCTCGATTGGTCTCGTGGCTATGGTTAGGCTAGCAAGTCCAACCACTTTTCGTCGTGTACCGTCATATGCACGTACACCTTGATTGGTGGGGGTCCAATCCGACTCTTTCATGCCTAGCTTGTATGCCGTTTTGAGGGGTATGACGTTGACCACGGAGCCATCGTCTACCAAGGTCATTGGCACATTTTTCTTTAGACAAATGACAGTGATGTATAGAGCAAGGTTGTGACTAGCGCCAAAAGGTGGCAAGTCTTCATCCGAGAAAGTAACTGGATTACTTAGCTTAGGTGATTCTTGGAAGACCAAGTTGACTACATCTTCAGGAGTGGAGTTATGTGCTACATTCAATTTGGCCAAAGCTTGCAGTAAAGCTTGGCGATGCGGAAATGAGCTTGCCACTAGTTTCCAGACTGAAAGATAAGCCTTGGTCTTCTGTAATTTCTTGAGCAAATGATCAGTGGGGTCATCTTCGTTGTCATTTGGTGTGATGACGTTGGTTGGACCGTTTTGAGTAGTGCTTTGATATGGGCGACCCGAACGAGTTAGGTGATCCACATCTTGGTCTTCACCATTTTGGACTATTTCCTTGACTAAGGAGTTTTCAATGAGGTATTCGTCTTCATCATCATCGGCCCAAACCCCATTGACTGCAGCTAGTTCCTTCATTCTCATGATGTCACTTTCTAGTCGTATGATTTGATCGACTAGTTTATCAACCACGGTGACTACTTCTTGCATAGTGGCATTTTGAGAGAAGATCAATGGTACGCGTTCTTTAGGTATTGCGTTGGGATTGCGCAAGGTCGTTACCATGTTTTCTAGTTCCCACACTTGTCTATCTACATTCCTTGCCCATGTGATGAAGTCGGAAATGGTAGGGGAGATAGTGGAGTAGAGCCTTTCTTTCTCAATTGCATGAATTTCATTTTCGGTGGGAGAAATGAGGTGTGAGCAATCTAAGGTAGATTCGTCACTTGTAATCACTAGAACTCCAAGAGGATTCTGAGTGTTGTTGGGCTTACCTCCTGGTGGAATTGGAAGTCGACCATCTTCAATCATATCTTGAAGCACGTGTTTCAACTTGTAGCATTTTTTACGTGTCGTGCCCTTTGCCCCTATGGTATTCACGGAGAGGAATTTTCATCCCGAATTTGGACTTCCTTTCGGGTTCGGGAGTAGGTCCAATGGGTTGGAGTTTACCTTGTTTCATTAGCCTTTTTAGAGCGTTGGAGTACGTATCCCCAAGGTTTGTGAATTTCCTTGGTGGAGTAGTTTTCTTGGATGGCTCGAGAAGGTTGACTTCGTCGGTCTTGCTAGTAGAGCCGTATGAACGACTTGTGGACCCTTGATATCCTCTACCTACCGTTTTGGACAAGAGTCCTTTACGGATGTCATCTTCAATTCGCGTCCCTAGTACAGTTAATTCCTTGAAAGTCTTGATGTTTTATCTCAAATGGTTGGCATATATGGGCTTGAGATTATCCACAAACTTTTCCACAAGAGTAGCCTCATCCGGGCGTTCAACTAGTTGAGTACTAGTCTTCCTCCACCTACTTAGGAAGTCGGTGAATCCTTCTTTGTCATTTTGGGTAAGAACCTCTAGAGTACGCATGTTGACTTGGATCTCGGCATTATCCGCGTATTGTTTCGAGAACTCGATTGCGGCGTCTTCCCAAGTAGCGACCTTTTTGTGATCTAAAGTGTAGAACCATTGCTTTGGAATGGTGTCAAGAGATGAAGGAAAGATCCTTAAGAACATCTCGGGTTTGATGCCTTTGATAGACATGTAATCCTTGAAGGCGCGGATGTGGTTCAAAGGGTTCTCATGTCCTTTAAACTTAGGGATATCCGTCATGCTAAAGTTAGTTGGCAATTTGGAATTGACGGCTTCATATTTGCGATTGTTTTCCCTATAAATGTCATCCCCCTTAAGGTACATCAATTGCTCCTCTAGGTATTGGAGTCTCTTCTCGGCTGCAGTTGTTCCTATGATAGGATTCTCATCTTTAGACTCGTCATCGGAAAAACGTAGTACTTCACCTTTAAGGGGAGGCAACCTTCCCTCTACATCAAAGATACGGCCTTCGATAAGTTCAAGGCGGTCATAGGTTTGTTCTTGAGTGATTTGCATTTGGTCTAGCGCGGCTAGGATTCGATCATTACTCTCTTGAATTTGCTGGAGGTTTGTTTCATCGCTTGATCCGGGCATCTTGGAAACTGGATAAGAGATCGGCGACAAATCAAAACACGATCGACCATTATATCACACTTGCTAAAAGAGGAAAAGTTTTGACTCGTGAAGTGGGTGTGTGCCACTTGTGTTGAGTGGATTTTGAAGAAAGACAAGGTCTTTGAAAATGTGTGTCCTAGTCAACTGTAGTGTAGTTGTAGGAGTGGACTCGAAGTGAGGTTTGAAATGGGCTTGTGGCCCGAATTTTGACACGACAATCGGACGGAGTTTCGACCGGATTTTGCGCTAATTGAAGGCCCTATTTCGAAATTCTTGTTTGAAAATAAGGATTTTGATTTTTTTGAAAATTCGTCATGGTTTTGTTTAGAAGTGGTGATCACGTAGGGTTTACACATTTATACAGGCATTATAACGGGATGCTGAGTGCATTTAGAAGGGTTTTGGTTTAAAGGGTAGGTTGCCATACCGAACCATCAAACCCGAAGTCTGTGGAGAGGCTCGTGCCAAACAAGAGTAAGGCCGATTCCTAGTCCATTTCCTCAAGTAGTGAAGGCCCTTGATACAAACAAGAGTAAGCATCATGGTATGGATGACGTCAATCGCTATCCATCCTTAGGCCCAAATAAGAATTAGGACCGTTTAGACGGGACGATTGGTCGAATGGGTTGGGTTGGGCCTAGGAAGGCCGAATAAACGATCTAGGAAGACCGAGTTATGAAAACCGACAATTGTCTTGTACAAACTTATTCCCTAACCTTGTTCAAGTTTCACCCTTGCTACACGTAAGTGTATTATCCCCAGCGGAGTCGCCAAACTGTGGACAGCGGGCCGCCCACGGGGGCGCTTGGTGAAGGTCGAAAAACAAGCGTTTGCATTTTGTAAGGAGTCGCCACCAATTTTTATGGGAAATTGGAACCGTTCGAATACCTCGTGTCATGTCAAGACACAAAGTAGTGACATGAACACTAAGCAATCGTTACCCTTAACATTCTATGTCTAGAATGACTCTCGTGGATGCCAATGAACACGGGTGCTCACGGAGATCTGGAGTAAGGGGTGAGGGTACGTATTAGGAAGCTCTTTTGATCGAACACCTAATCCCGCCCGCCTCGATAGCGGCCTCTACTAATGATTAGGGAAGTTATTCGTACTTGATATATCGTCGGTTATATGCATGCAATGCAACATCCAAGTTTTAATCCTAGCATGTGAGAATTAACTAAGTCGGTTGACACGTAATTAGCAAACAATTGGGTCGAAGTTGGAATTTAATGTTGATTTACATGTGGAAACATACAAATGATAAAAGAAATACAATAATCATAAATTACAATAATGAAAATTACATTAATTACATTGGAATAGGCGATTTATGTCGAAAATACCTTTAAAACGGATAATTTGAGAAAAAGAATAAAAGAATAAAAAGAAATAAATTAACGAACAGGAATTAGCGATATTACGGATATTAGTTAGTTAATACGTGGACTAATTAAACTAGGTCAAAGCAGAAACGGAGTTCGGGGACGAAATCATCTGGAAGCAGCATAGAGATCGCGCCCTGGAAGAGGCGGCGGCGATTCTTTGCGTCTGTTCAAGGGTGAGTTCTGGTTGTGGCGGTTTTAAGCGCAAATCGTTAATGTTAATTGGTAATTTTATGGATCGATTAAATTATTTACTCGGATGAAAGTGATTAATACTTTTATTACATGTCAATGATGGTCATGAAAGCGATAAACATGGATGAGACGGATGCAAACAGATTATTTACATGAAATTATGTTGGAAACATTAATGAGTTCTCTGTTGAAATAAGTCAATTAGGCTAAATATGACGGATATACAACGAATATGCGAATAAGCAGATGAAAATTATATCAATGACGAATTCCAGAAACTCAATATGAACAAATTGAATCTCTAAAACCCGGGTTTGAATTTAATGACGAAAACCCGTAAATATGAATTATAAGGGATTTAAGTCGGATTTATGATGAATTGAACATATTAATGAATGATGAATTATGATACGATATACATGTGAATATTAAACTATTGTGATGAAGAATTAAAGAAAATAAACGAAACAAATAACAAACACACGAATTACAGAGGACGGAGAAGAAGAAAAGAAGCGAGGCTGCGGCGGCCCTCACGAAGAGGCGCAGCAGAACTGCGCTCCTTCAAGAGGCGCAACGATTCTTGCTGCGTCTTTTCTCGACGTCATCTCACTGGAAATCCGCAAAAACGAGTCTTAAAGCACGGTTTTGGAAATCAGTTTTAATGGTGTTTTCGACATAAATCTTACAACGATGATACGATAAACAAAATACAATAAATGAAAGAGGATTATACACCCTCAGACTTACATGTTGACGAAACGAGATGAACTAAGATATCGACTAGTGAATGCTCGACGCGAATGCAAAGAGAGTGCCCTCGTAAGAGGAAAACGATTGATTAATTTAAGTTGATTGAGTGTAGTTGGTCAAATTGGTCGGTCATGCAACGGAGAGGCTGGTACCCGGAAGGATCCGAGCTTACGTGGTCGGAAGTCCAAGCACGTAGGCGCCAATTAGTAAGAACAAAGTCTAGAATGCAAAGGGAGAAGAGAAGGGCGGACACTCGCGTGAGAAATATGAGGAACGAAGGCTCCTATTTATACTAATCACGCGGAGGAATAGGGTTTCGGAGACTCTTTGGAAGTGAATCTCGGAAAGATATGAAAAAAGATACGTAAGACATGCAAAGAAGGGCCTGGGAAGAGGCGCAGCAGCCACTGCGTCTCTTGGAAGAGGCGCAGCACCTGCTGCGTCTATTCCCAGGAGGTTTCCTCCTGCTGAAGAAAGATTTCCGCGTTTGAGTTATGGTAGGACGGAAATAATTCGATTATCTTATGAATATTACGGGATATTGTTTGCCAAAAGATAGAATTTATGAAATATGGAATAGAAATATCCGGAACATTCCAGAACATTCCGACTCAGGATTTATGATTATCGAGAAAATGGAGACGGTTTTTGACCCGGACTCCGAATGTACTCTAATTACTGCCAAAACGACCGTATCGGGACGTAGATGACAACTAAGAGGTTGACATTTAATATTTGAGCAATCACTTGACGACAATCTTACGAACTGTCACAAATCGTTCCGCGAATCAAACATGCGGCCCAATCATCACCGGGTGGTTTGCGGGAGGTGCAGAAATGAGGTATCTACATAACCTATTCTTGCCTCTCATCTAAAACACAAAACCGAAAAACCCTAAGCAATTTACAGAAATAAGGGATCGATTCTAGCAAGAACACAAAGGGCATATCTCATATCATCTTGGGTGCAACTGATAGGTGAATATCATTGCGATATTGTTCTTAGGCCGATTTTGCTAGGACCGAAGGTTGTTTCTTCATTCTCTACTTTTGTTTATGTAATTCATTTTATGACTCGCATTCGTCATTATAATTCGTTATAATCCTTAATATTAAGGGAAGTATACAAATAATTTCACACAAGTGGTATCAGAGCCAAGGCCACGAATTTTATTATGATGATTTTCATAAAATGAATTTGAACAAAGGATTTATGAATCGAAAAAAAAATATATATATACACAGCTGAAATTTTTTTGCCGATTGAAAATTTTTTTCTGCCGTGTTTTTGTTCTTGTTTTGATATTATATTTCCATTTTGATTTTTCATATTGTTGTTTTAATCAGTTAGAATGATTATATGAAGAATTGGTAGATGTTTGATTTAATGAAGATTAAGTTAAAATGTAAATGGAATCGTCATGTTGATGTTATAAAAATTTGTTTTTGCTATATAGTTTTTGGCATATACGGTTAATCATGTTTCATTAATTCA
Source organism: Silene latifolia (assembly GCF_048544455.1). Classification (NCBI taxonomy): domain Eukaryota; kingdom Viridiplantae; phylum Streptophyta; class Magnoliopsida; order Caryophyllales; family Caryophyllaceae; genus Silene; species Silene latifolia. The sequence goes on along the minus strand of NC_133538.1, from coordinate 424,844,595 downwards.
TATGCTAATCATGTTCTAATAGCAACTATAAACGATTTTCTTCATCGAAATTTTTGTTTTAGGGCATTTTTGCCGCAAAAAGAAAAAAAAGGGCTTTATTAGGGTTTGCCGAGAGCTCCTAAGAAAAAAAGGGTTTTTGGTTTTTTGTGTTTCGTTTTTTTTTTCAGAAATACCGTATAAAATTTTTTGTTTTGTTTTGTTTTGTTTCGGTTATGCTGAAATACCGAAAAGAGAAAAAAAAAGGCTGCTTTGTTTTCAGCCGTGAGCAAAGGAAAAAAAGGGAATTTTTTTGTTTTGATTTTGGCCAATTAATTATCGTGAAGCGGTTCATAATTCATAGATACCTAATTATTTTAAAGAGGTTTAAAATAATGATTGGATTAAATTCATATTACAAGTTTAATGTGAATTAAGATTAAAATTAATGTAATTAATTGAGGAATTGTCACTTAATTTGATAATTTAAATAGGTGGTTTGGGTAAAATTAATTTACATAATTAAAGAATTATGTCTTGTATGTTTAATTTTTTTTAGTTGATGCATTTTATTTAGTTGAATGAATCGTTGAATGGTTTTATTTACGTATTTTTGCAATCGGTTGTAATTTGTAATACCTAGTGTGGCCTTAGTCAAATTATGTTTTCGTAATGATGGAAACATAATTTTTAATGTAATTTGAGATCTCGTATCTCCGTTTGGTTTTCTTTATTTATTACGGTTTTGAAATTAGAATGTAAATAGCTTTATTATGTAATTTTAAATTGTAATTTTTGAGAAGACCAAAGATGGAGATTGCAGCTCACTCCCGCCACATGGATCAAGATGGAACATCAAGACAAGCTTCTCGGGTCCAATGATGGATTCCAAAGTTGTATTTATGTTCATTTTGATAGGATAGGCCACACTAGGACTTTATTTTTGTTTTACGTTTTACCGTTCTTATTGCTTTTCATTCACATGCTAGTTAGTGCATCATTTTCCGCCTAAAACCAAACCACCTACTAAAATGCATGAAAATTGACACATATAGGTTGTATGTTAGTTTTCATAGACATACAGATGTCACATGTTTTTAAGCCATCACCTTAGTTTATTCATTCACGCATGCTAGATATTAGTTCACTTAAAATGAATTAAAACAAAGTTGATGGGATCTTCCTCTAAAACGGAAATTGTGACTAGTCTTTATAAGGGCAAACAATTATGAATCCCTTCTTCGTCGGTAGGCATAATATGACCCCTTCTACGTTGGGTAAGTAGTTTGTGTTGACTTAGTTTATCTCAACATTATAGTCCGAAGAGTTTCTCGTGATTATGATGGACTAAAGATAGAATTTACAGAAATTTATCGACCAAGAATTCTAACAGTAGAATTAGCCAAAAGTTTGGCTTATCAATTTACAGATAATTGAGTCTTGGGATAATTTTCATAATTCTTGAGGAAGGTCAATTGTATAAATGCATGAGTCTTCGCGTTATAATAGTATTGCATTAGACTTAAATTAAAATCGATGCACATGCTTATTATTTATTCTTCGTTTCGCAGTGTAGAACACGTTTATATTACTGTTACAACAAATGGCTGGAAATAATGAAATCCCAATGCCAAGTGCCACACTTGGACGCGAGTCTTGGCTGAAAGTTTTTATGGACAACATGAATCAGTACACGCGACTGAAGAATGATGGGTCCAACTTTGCGGACTGAGAGGCAAAGACTACGGAATCTTGCCATTCGACGGTAAGCTCAAGTACTTAACTGAGCCAATACCGATAAACCCAGGCCCCAATGCGGGAGTTAACGAATCACTTGCTTATAGTGATTTCGTCATGGAAGCGGGTGCGATAAAGAACGTACTCATCTTTGCAATGGAAACCAATTTGCAGAGACGCTTCATTGCCCAAGGTGCGAATAAGATTTTCACCACGCGCACTAACGAGTTCTCAAAAGCACCAAGAATCTTTACTTATAAGCATACCTGTCGCTTTTTTGATGCGAAACTCCAAAAGGGCCAACCGGTTAGCCCACACATTTTTAACATGATTGAGAATGTCGAGAAATTGGAGGCACTTGATTGTAAAATCAGTGAGAGCATAGTCATTGACCGTATGCTTCATTCTCTTCACGATGGTTTTGCCCTTTTCAGGGCGAACTACTACATGAATGACTTAAAGAAAAGTCCTTATGAGCTACACTCACTTCTCGTACAGACCGAGAAGGATATGAAATTGAGTGGGAGCATGAAGCAGGATGTTCTCACGATTTCCAACAAGGGTAAAGGTAAGGGCAAAGCTCCAGGCGACCTAACTGTAGGTAAGCCAAAATTCAAGAAGCCAGGAAATGGTAAGAGTGGGCCTGGTGAGACTAGTGGCTCAAAGGGCAAGGCAAAGAGCAAGGGCGGTGACATTAAGTGCCACCATTATCACAAGACTGGACATTGGAGGAGGAACTGTCCCAAGTACCGTGAGGACATTAAAGCAGGCCGTGTCGTTCCTGTTGGTATGTCATCTTATATTCATATGATTGAGATTAACCATGCAAGTTTCGGAACTTGGGTACTTGATACTGGTTATGGTTCTCATTTGTGTAATCATTTGCAGGGCCTAAGAAACATCACACCTCTCGGAAAGGATGATGTGGACCTGCGAGTCGGGAATGGAGCTAGGGTTGCTGCAGTCTCGAAGGGAACATATGTAATCCAACTCCCTAGTGGTTTTGAGTTATTTTTAAATAACTGTTACTATGTACACAGTTTGTCTAAGAACATTATTTCAGTTTCCGTACTTGATAAAGACGGATTTTCATTTTTAATAAAGGATAATAGCTATATTTTCTCTTTCAATGAAATGATTTATGGCAAAGCGGTTTCCATGAATGAAATTTACATCTTAGATAAAACCACGGAAGTATTACTAGTGAATAATAAAAAATTAAAGGATGGTGACAAAGATCAAACCTATATATGGCATTGTCGAATGGGACACATAAATGAGAAACGTGTAAAGAAACTCGTCGATAATGGGACTATTCCCGCATTCGAATTTTCTACATATGGCACGTGTGAATCATGTCTCATTGGCAAAATGACTCGAATTTCCTTCAAAGGTGTTGGAATGCGCGCTAGTGACCTATTAGGACTCATACATACTGATGTTTGTGGACCTATGTCAATTACCGCTAGAGATGGCTATAGATATTTTATCACTTTCACGGACGATTGAGTAGATATGGATATGTCTACTTAATGAAGCATAAAAGTGAGTCCTTTGAGAAATTCAAGGAATACCAGAACAGGGTTGAGAACCAACTGGGTAGAAAGGTTAAAGCACTCCATTCAGATCGGGGTGGCGAATATCTTTCAAATGAGTTTGATCAACACCTTAAAGACTGTGGAATCGTTTTGCAGTTAACTCCACCTGGAACACCTCAATTAAATGGTGTGTCCGAACGGAGAAATCGAACCTTACTTGACATGGTTCGATCCATGATGAGTCACACGGTAGTGCCTGATTCATTATGGGGTTTTGCTCTTTTGTCAGCTGCTCTTATACTTAACCGAAGTCCGACTAAAGCTGTCGAAATGACTCCATATGAAATGTGGAAGGGAACGGTCCCTAACTTGTCCTTTATTCGAGTTTGGGGCTGCGAGGCTTATGTCAAGTGGAGACACGAGGATAAGCTCGGCCTGCGATCGGTTATGACATACTTTATAGGTTATCCAAAAGGAACGTTTGGTCATTACTTCTATTCGCCTACCGAACATCGAGTTTTTGTTGCGGCTAGTGCGACGTTCTTAGAGAAAGAATTTCTCGAGCACAAGACAAGTAATAGAACCTTCCAGCTGTCGGAGATTCAAGAACCAACAACCGAGGAACAGATGGAGGAAGTTGTTCCTCCAACTGATGATACGGTTAATATTCCTGAGGAACCTAGGAGGTCGGGTAGAGTCTCTAATCCTACGGACAGATACATTGGTATGGTCGAGGAGAATGACGTTTTGCTCCTAGAGAGTAATGAACCCGCTACCTATAAAGGTGCTATGGCCTGTTCCGACTCAAAGCTATGGCTCGAAGCCATGCAATCCGAGATGGACTCCATGTATGAGAATGATGTATGGGATCTTGTTGATTTACCTAATAAGGTAAAACCTCTACAGTGCAAATGGCTTTACAAAATAAAGCATTCTGTAGACGCGCAACCAGATACCTATAAGGCACGACTAGTGGCAAAAGGTTTCACTCAAGTGCACGGATTGCATTATGATGAGATTTTTGCACCCGTAGTCATGCTACGTTCCATTCGGATAATCTTAGCAATTGCCTCTTTTCATGACTATGAAATTTGGCAAATGGATGTGAAAACCGCCTTCTTAAACGGTTATTTGGAGGAAGAGTTGTACATGGTGCAACCCGAAGGTTTCATAGATCCTGAACACCCTAAGAAAGTATGCAAGCTTAAGCGTTCCATTTATGGACTTAAGCAAGCTTCTCGGAGTTGGAATCATCGTTTCGACCAGGTTATAAAAGTGTATGGTTTCACTCGATCGGTCGAGGAACCATGCTTATATATCAAGTCGAGTGGGAGCAAGATTGTATTCTTGATATTGTATATCGATGACATACTCTTGATTGGGAATGACATTCCTCTCCTATCTTCGGTTAAAGATGGTTGAAGAACCATTTCCAGATGAAAGATCTGGGTGAGGCACAACGTATTTTGGGAATCCGTATCTACCGAGATAGATCACGACCGACGTTATCACTTAGTCAGGAGTCTTATTTGGATAAGATTCTTGAGAAGTTCAGCATGACCAACTCCAAGAAGGGGAACCTTACAATGACGTCTGGGATGCAGTTGAGCAAGTCTCAGTCACCCACGACGCCTGAAGAGATTGAGCGCATGAGTCGTGTTCCTTATGCATCTGCAATAGGATCAATCATGTATGCCATGATATGCACACGTCCAGACGTGGCACATGCATTGAGTATGACGAGTCGGTACCAAAAGAATCCAGGTGAAACACACTGGGTAGCCGTTAAAAATATCCTCAAGTACCTACGGAGGACTAAGGATAGGGTATTGACTTATGGAGGCGATACTAAGCTATGCGCAATCGGTTACGCAGATGCTAGCTTCCAAACGGATCGAGATGATTCAAAATCTCAATCCGGTTTGTCTTCACTCTTAATGGTGCTACGGTCAGCTGGAAGAGTTACAAACAGAGTGTTGTAGCAGATTCTACCACTGAATCCGAGTACTATGCCGCTTCGGAAGCAGCAAAGGAAGCTATATGGATGCGTCAATTCTTACAAGGACTTACGATAGTTCCTAGTTCGAATGAACCGATCACCATCTATTGTGACAATAGAGGTGCCATCTTCCAGGCTAAGGAGCCTAAGTCTAGCAAAAAATCTAGACTTGTACATCGGAAAGCTCACCTGATCCGTGATTACGTGAAGCAAGAAGAGATAGTGATTGACAAGATAGCTTCGGATGACAACATCACGGACCCTCTCACTAAACCGTTGAATTTTGATAAGCATGAAGGGCACGTTATTTCCATGGGAATTAAACGTGTTCCTGAGTTGTAGTAGTTGATTATGGATTTGATACATTATCTTTTTAATATACTATTTATAACTTCATCGTTTTTATAATATTTTGTTTTTCATGTGGATTGTACTGACAACATTGAACGCCACAAAGTGAACTGAATTACATTATATTTTTGTTTTGGTCCGTAATCGCCGATATGAGCTGATAACTCTGGCTATTATATTGTGCAGTCGATTGATGGTGGGTTCAACGAGCCATAAGTCAAACGATTGACTGATCGATCACAGATGTGAGATTATAACGATACCTCGTAGGACAAATTTTTGTGACAACGTAATGGAGTCCTAAATGTTTAAAAACATTCAGTGCCAAGTCGTGGATAGGACATCCATTGTGTTCCTAGAGTCGATTCTTTTGACTATCGACTGTCTCTTGAGATTAAGGCAGTTTTTGGGTGACTTTGGTTTCTTTCTTATGGTCTGCCGTAACTGGTGGCTAAGTAGATTTTTTCTGGGTCATTTCATACCGTGCTTACATCTGCAGGATTCGAGTTGAGGAAAATATCCAACCTTTATCAGGTTTAGTTATTTCTCTGGGCCACTCGAGGAGTAGTAACTGAAATGCATGGCCATGCTCGAATGATGATTCGTTTATCAGTTAAGTTACTCTCTAGTCGGGGAAACCACTCTTGATACAGATCACTTGTAAAATACGACCTTTGTGAATACGGATTTTGCAAATTGTTTTACATTAAGTGGAAGAAATTTTAGGATATGAGAATCGGTTATCGTACATACACTTGTGAGGACAAGTGGGAGTTTGTTGGAGCTTGTGTCCTCCACAAATTAGTGTGATAACATTTATAAATCTCTTATAGGTTCACAAGGGTATACTTCGTATTTTATCAGTTGATTAATGATTACCTAATAACGATTGGCTTGCTAGAAAGTTTGACGTTATTATCATACTGATGGCGGTGATCAACTGGTCCCTAAAAGTCACACCTAAAGGATGTGTTTGAGATATGTGATTGTATGAAAATATAATCACATTGATGCCTGACTAAAAGGTTAGTCCAAGTAATTGACTAAACAGATAGTCGTGTTGATAAGACGATTATTTAATACCGATTAAATAATATTAGCTTAGACGAATTAACTGTCAATTCGTAAATTGAATATAATAAGTTATATTTAATTAATGTATATAATGTTAGAATGTTAGCTTGGACGAATTAATATGTTAATTCGTAATTAAATGTAATCGATTATATTTAATTAGCAAGTTAAAGTATATATTATACGATATTGTCACAGACCGGCATTATTAAATCCACTGCAAGCTGTTGTGTGTAGAATTATTAATACGGAATGATATAAATGACAATTTATAAATAATACATTTTATACATTTTGTATACTACCAAAATAAGAAGATTTAATCTCCTTATTTTTGGGTAGGTAGAAAAATCGAAATAAGAGAAAATAATTCTCTTAATTTCGGATATGGGCCGAAAAATTAAAAGAAGAAAAATCTACCCTAATCACTCCATATACTCGGTTTATAGGGAGATTAAGAGGAGTTTTTTCTAACCTAATTTTTCTAACCTATTCTTGCCTCTCATCTAAAACACAAAACCGAAAAACCCTAAGCAATTTACAGAAATAAGGGATCGATTCTAGCAAGAACACAAAGGGCATATCTCATATCATCTTGGGTGCAACTGATAGGTGAATATCATTGCGATATTGTTCTTAGGCCTATTTTGCTAGGACCGAAGGTTGTTTCTTCATTCTCTACTTTTGTTTATGTAATTCATTTTATGACTCACATTCGTCATTATAATTCGTTATAATCCTTAATATTAAGGGAAGTATACAGATAATTTCCCACATCAGTTACCGCAGCCTATATTGATTCTAACCCGGTCGGTAAAAGTCTCAATTCGCTATACTAGTCAATTAACCCTGGCCAGTAATTAACTAACTAGATGAAGAACAATAAACTGAACAACAACGAATAAGCAATTTTAACTATCAATTCATTAATTAATTTCCCCTTCTAACAACCTAGATCCCCATTCACCCTAGATAAGAGAATTAGCTACTCATATTAAAGGGAAGAACAACAATAATAATTGATGAAGGCATAATTAAAAACAATAAATAAGAACAAGGAAATAATAGCATGAACTAAATTAATAATTAATGAGGAAAAATTAAGTACCTTAACGAATAATGAAGAACGGAATTTGGATCCAAAAGTAAGAACAATAATCCCCATTCCATAATAGAGGAAGAAGAGGAACATGAACTACCTATCCAGGGACCGGAGGAATCAGTTGTTTCTGCTCCAACAATCCGTCTTTTGAAAGAGGATGTTGCTGGTGAGATTTCATACTGGTCTTCTCCAATCTATTGTTTTTAATTAGGTGCAAACCCTCCTAGCAATGTGATCAATGGCTTTGTTAAGAGGGTATGGGCGGCTAATGGGGTTGATAAGGTTTCTTTTCTACCGAATGGGATTTTCCTGGTTAGATTCAAAACAAAAGAGCAATGAAAATTTGTGCTCTGAGAATGGTCTGTTGTTTGATAATAAGCCCGTAATCATAAATGAATGGACACCTGACTCAGAATTGCTAAAGCATGATGTGTCGAAGATTCCATTATGGATGAAAGTATATGGGCTAGACATCAAATTCTGGGGTGAGAAGAGTTTGAGGAAAATTTGTGGTTCTGCGGGTCAATTCATTAAGTGTGATGAGGCTACAGGCAATATAACTTATCTGGGCTATGCAAGGGTTATTTTAGAAGTCACTATAGGTCAACAGTTCCCTAATTATGTTCAATTCATTGATGAAAATGGACATAATCAGAGGGTTAGGATTGTGTATGACTGGCTGCCTACTACTTGCACTAACTGTAAGGGCATGGGGCATACTGCTGAAGTGTGTAGAAAAGGGACTGGTGTTCAGAAAGTGTGGAAACCAAAGGCTCCCACACAGAAAGTTCAACAACCTAGACCTGCTCCTCCAAAACAGCAGCAGCCTCAGAAGAAGAGGATGAAGAAACCTCCACAGGCTACTTGCCCACCAGTTACTCCTGTGCAGCAACTCCTTCCAAGGGTTACCTCTCCAGAATCTGAGAAGGATACACCAGTGGTGACTCAGTCAATGCCTAGGAGATTTATCTCAAAATTGTTGAAAGGTGATAATGGAAAGGAGAAGGTGTTTACTCCTGGTAGAATCTCTTTCATGGAAGCCTTAACTCTGTCTATCCAAAAATCTAAGGCTGGACTGATTGAGAGGGTTTTGTATGAGAAATGGGAGCCTAGCAGACAGACACCTGATAATGGTTAACTGTGGGTTTTGGAATATCCGTGGTATGAATAATGTTGATAAACAAAATGAAATAAAGTGGTTTTTAAACCAGAATAAAGTAGGTTTATTTGGGCTTTTAGAAACTAAAATTAGGAGTAGCACTTGGCTTAAGGTGAAGAATAATATTTGTGAGCATTGGTCCATCTGCACTAACTCTAGTATGCATAAAGGAGGGAGGATATGGGTGATTTGGGACCCCAGCTCCTTTTGGGTGGATGTGCAGGATATTACATCTCAATGTATTCATGTGAAAGTGTTTGATAAAGGAAGGAGGGTTACTTTTTGGATGACTGTGGTTTATGGGCTTAATAAAGCAGCTGAGAGAGAGTTTCTTTGGTAGAAATTGAGACTCTATTGCAGGACCTGCCAGGGACCTTGGTTAGTGCTTGGAGATTTCAATGCAATCATGGCACCTATTGAGAGAATTGGTGGGGCTGCAGTTTCAAATGCTGATATTCAGCCCATGTCACAAATGGTTAAGGGTTGTGATCTCCATGACTTGAAGAGTTGTGGTTCCTACTACACTTGGAACAACAAGCATGAAGTAGATGGAAAAGTTTACAGCAAAATTGATAGAGTGTTACATAATGAGGAGTGGCTAGCCCAATTCCCATCTAGCTATGCTAATTTCCTACCAGAAGGCCTTTTTGAACATTGCCCTTGCCTTCTGCACTTTGAGGAGACTAGGGAGAGGAGTAAAGCTCCTTTTAAATATTTTAATTTGTGGTCAATAGCTGAAGGTTTTATAGACACTGTCAAGAGGGGTTGGGAAAAGAATATACCAGGGACACCTATGTTCAATGTGGTCTCTAAATTAAAGGGCTTGAAGAAGGAGCTGAGAGAGCTGAATAATGATCAATTCAGTGATATTGAAAACCTCACCAGAATCACTGAGTTGTCTTTGCAGCACTTCTAGACTAAACCGAGGGAGGATCCTCTTAATGAGGACCTGTGCCATGCTGAGAAAATATGTTCAGAGGAGCTTGACTTTCTATCAAAAGCAAAAATGAAGTTTCTGAGGCAAAAGTCCAAGGAAGCTTGGTTAAAGGAGGGAGATGACAATACTTCTTTTTTCCATGCTAGCATTAAAAGGAGAAGAGCTCATAATAAGGTGTACCAGGTGAAAGATGTAAGGGGTAAGCTTTGCACCCAGGTTGATGATATCAAATCTGCTTTTGTGGAGTACTATGAATCTCTTCTGGGCTCCTCAAAACCTGTTGATCATGTCAAGGTTAATGTGATGAGGCAAGGACCTTGTTTGACTGATTTCCATGCTATGAGATTAATGGCCCTTGTTACTGCTGCAGAAATCAGGGAAGCTATGTTTGCTATCCCTGGTACCAAAGCACCTGGCCCTGACGGTTTCAACAGTCAATTCTTTAAGGACAGTTGGAACATTGTGGGCCAGGAGGTAACTGAGGCCATCCAGTCAGTGTTCAAGAGTGGGCAGTTGCTTAAGAAATGTAACAATACTGTCATAACCTTGGTTCCTAAGACTGCTATGCCTGACAATGTAATGCAGTTCAGGCTTATAGCATGCTGCAACACACTCTATAAATGCTTATCTAAAGTTATCTGCAATAGATTGAGTACTATTCTGCCTGATGTCATCAACCCCTCTCAGAGTGCTTTCATCAAAGGTAGAGATATTGTAGGGAACATACTAATTTGTCAGGATTTGATACGACTGTGTAAAATAAAATCATGTTCCCCTAGAATGTTGATGAAGCTGGATATGCAAAAAGCATATGATTCCATAGAGTGGACTTTTGTGGAAGAAGTTCTAAGAGCTCTGAGGTTTCCTGATAAGATGGTGCAAATACTTATGCAATGTATTAGTACACCTTATTATTCCATTGCTCTAAAAGGAGAGGTGTTTGGCTTTTTTAAGGGACAAAGGGGCCTTAGACAGGGGGACCCCCTTTCCCCTCTCATCTTCACCCTTTGTCTTGAATATCTCAGTAGAATACTCCAAACTGTTCAGAAACATGCTAAGTTCAGATTCCACCCCTTATGCAAGAGGATTGGTATTTCCCATCTCTGTTTTGCTGATGATCTGATCCTGTTCTGCAAAGGAGACAGAGCTTCAATTGAGCTAATGGTGAATGCATTTAATTTTTTCTCCAAAGCTTGTGGTTACAATTTGAATAGAGGTAAATCCAATTTTTACTATAATGGTGTTGATGAAGGACTGGTAAAGGAAGTTGAGAGAGCTACGGGCATGTGCAGGGGTAATGTTCCTTTTAGGTATCTTGGGGTCAGTGTCTCTCCCAAGAGGTTATCTATTTTGGATTGCAATTGCCTTGTGGATAAAGTTGTTGACAGGATACGGGGTCTGGGTTCAAAGCAGTTTTCTTATGCTGGGAGGGTGATACTTATACAATCTGTGCTTAGTACACTTCACAGCTATTGGGCTCGCATTTTTATCCTCCCAAAAACGGTGATCAAGCAGATTGAAGCCATTTCTAGAGATTTTTTATGGCATGGCAAGGATTCTGGGAGTAGACCTTCCATGGTGGCTTTGTGGGATTTATCTGTATGCATCCCTTTAAATTTTAGGACTATAACGAATTATAATGATGAATTACAAGTCATAAAATAAAATGCATAAACAAGATCGTAAAGGATTAAGAAATAACCTTCCGTCCTAGCAAATTCGGCCTAAGAACAATATCAAAGTTGATATTCGCCTATCAGTTGCACCCAAGACGATATGAGAAATACCCTTTGATTTTGCTAGAATCGATCCCCAAATCAACAGATTAATTTTAGGTTTTTGTGTTTTTTCCGATGAGAGGAGGCAAGGTTGAGTTAGGGCAAAAATTAGGTTAGAATGAATTCACCCATCTCACCCTCTTAAACCGTGTATGAGGGTGTATTAGGGTGGATTTTTCATCCTCTAATTTCCGGCCCATTTACCGAAACAATAAGGAGTTTTTAATTCCTATTTTCGGTTTCCAAAAATGTAAAAATGTGTTAAATATAAATTGTCATCTAGTGAGGATCGAACCCATGACCTCTTGGTTTGAGTACCCTCACTATTACCACTATGACACATTCATCATGTTGATATTAAATATAACCGATTACATTTAATTACGAATTAACATATTAACTTGTCCAAGCTAACATTACTTACATTTAATTAAATATAACTTATTATATTCAATTTACGAATTGACAGTTAATTCGTCTCAACTAATATTATTTAATCTTCATTAAATAATTGTCTCATCAACACATTGACTAACTGTTTAGTCATATAAGGCATCAATGTGATTATATTTCTATAACCACATCTCTCAAACACATCCTATAGGTGTGACCTTTAGGGACCAGTTGATCACCGCCATCTGTATGATAATAACGTCAAACTTTCTAGCAAGCCAACCGTTATTAGGTAATCGTTAATCAACTGATTAAAATACGAAGTATACCCTTGTGAACCCGTTAGAGATTTACAAATGTTATCACACTAATTTGTGGAGGACACAAGCTCCAACAAACTCCCACTTGTCCTCACAAGTGTATGTGCGATAACCGATTCTCATATCCTAAAATTTCTCCCACTCAATGTAAAACAATTTGTAAATCCGTATTCACAAAGGTCGTATTTTACAAGCGATCATTATCAAGAGTGGTTTCCCCGACTAGAGAGTAACTTAACTGATAAACGAATCATCATTCGAGCATGGCCATGCATTTCAGTTACAACTCCTCGAGTGGCCCTGAGAAATAACTATACCTGATAAGGGTTGGATATTTTCCTTAACTCGAATCCTGCAGATGTAAGCACAGTATGAAATGACCCAGAAAAAATCTACTTAGCCTCCAGTTACGGCAGACCGTGAGAAAGAAACCAAAGTCACCCAAAAACTGCCTTAATCTCAAGAGACAGTCGATAGTCAAAAGAATCGACTCTAGGAACACAATGGATGTCCTATCCACGACCTGGCACCAAACCTTTTTAAACATTTAGGACTCCATTACGTTGTCACAAAAATTTGTCCTACGAGGTATCGTTATAATCTCGCATTTGTGATCGATCAGTCAATAGTTTGACATATGGCTCGTTGAACCCACCATCAATCGACTGCACAATATAATGTAATTCAGTTCACTTTGTGGCGTTCAAAGTTGTCAGTACAATCCACATGAAAAACAAAATATTATTATAAAACGATGAAGTTATAAATAGTATATGAAAAAGATAATGTATCAAATCCATAATCGACTACTACAACTCAGGAACACGTTTAATTCCCATGGAAATAACATGCCTTTCATGCTTATCAAAATTCAACGGTTTGTTGAGAGGGTCCGCGATGTTATCATCCGTCGCAATCTTGTCAATCTCTATCTCTTCTTGCCTCACGTAATCACGGATCAGGTGAGCTTTCCGATGTACATGTATAGATTTGTTGCTAGACTTTGGCTCCTTAGCCTGGAAGATGGCATCTCTATTGTCACAATAGATGGTGATCGGATCATTCGAACTAGGAACTATCGTAAGTCCTTGAAAGAATTGACGCATCCATATCGCTTCCTTAGCTGCTTCCAAAGCGGCATAGTACTCGGATTCAGTAGTAGAATATGCTACAACACTCTGTTTGGAACTCTTCCAGCTGACCGCAGGACCATTAAGAGTGAAGACGAACCCGGACTGAGATTTTGAATCATCTCGATCCGTTTGGAATCTAGCATCTGCGTAACCGATTGCGCATAGCTTAGTATCGCCTCCATAAGTCAATACCCTATATTTAGTCCTCCGTAGGTACTTGAGGATATTTTTAACAGCTATCCAGTGTGTTTCACGTGGATTCTTTTGGTACCGACTCGTCATACTCAATGCATATGCCACGTCTGGACGTGTGCATATCATGACATATATGATTGATCCTATTACAGATGCATAAGGAACACGACTCATGCGCTCAATCCCTTCATGCGTCGAGGGTGACTGAGACTTGCTCAACTGCATCCCAGACGTCATTAGAAGGTTCCCCTTCTTGGAGTTGGTCATGCTGAACTTCTCAAGAATCTTATCCAAATAAGACTCCTGACTAAGTGATAACGTCCGTCATGATCTATCTCGGTAGATACGGATTCCAAAAATGCGCTGTGCCTCACCCAGATCTTTCATCTGGAAATGGTTCTTCAACCATTCTTTAACCGAAGATAGGAGAGGAATGTCATTCCCAATCAGGAGTATGTCATCGACATACAATATCAAGAATACAATCTTGCTCCCACTCGACTTGATGTATAAGCATGGTTCTTCGACCGATCGAGTGAAACCATACTCTTTTATCACCTGGTCGAAACGATGATTCCAACTCCGAGAAGCTTGCTTAAGTCCATAAATGGAACGCTTAAGCTTGCATACTTTCTTAGGATGTTCAGGATCTATGAAACCTTCGGGTTGCACCATGTACAACTCTTCCTCCAAATAACCGTTTAAGAAGGCGGTTTTAACATCCATTTGCCAAATTTCATAATCATGAAAAGCGGCAATCACTAAGATTATCCAAATGGAACGTAGCATGACTACAGGTGCAAAAATCTCATCATAATGCAATCCGTGCCCTTGAGTGAAACTTTTTTCCACTAGTCGTGCCTTATAGGTATTTGGTTGTGCGTCTACAAAACGCTTTATTTTGTAAAGCCATTTGCACTGTATCAAGTAAGGTTCGATTTCTACGTTCGGACACAATATTCAATTGAGGTGTTCCAGGTGGAGTTAACTACAAAACGATTCCACAGTCTTTCTGGTGTTGATCAAACTCATTTGAAAGATATTCGCCACCCCGATCTGAACGGAATGCTTTAACCTTTCTACCCAGTTGGTTCTCAACCCTGTTCTGGTATTCCTTGAATTTCTCAAAGGACTCACTTTTATGCTTCATTAATTAGACATATCCGTATCTACTCAAATCGTCCGTGAAAGTGATAAAATATCTATAGCCATCTCTAGCGGTAATTGACATAGGTCCACAAACATCAGTATGTATGAGTCCTAATAAGTCACTAGCGCGCATTCCAACACCTTTGAAGGAAATTCGAGTCATTTTGCCAATGAGAAATGATTCACACGTGCCATATGTAGAAAATTCGAATGAGGGAATAGTCCCATTTTCGACGAGTTTCTTTACGCGTTTCTCATTTATGTGTCCCATTCGACAATGCCATAGATAGGTTTGATCTTTGTCACCAACCTTTAATTTCTTATTATTCATGTGTAATACTTCCGTGGTTTGATCTAAGACGTAAATTCCATTCATGGAAACTGCTTTGCCATAAATCATTTCATTGAAAGAGAAAATACAGCTATTATCCTTTATTGAAAATGCAAAACCGTCTTTGGCAAGTACGGAAACAGAAATAATATTCTTAGACAAACTGGGTACATAGTAACAGTTATTTAAAAATAACTCAAAACCACTAGGGAGTTGGATTACATATGTTCCCTTCGAGACAGCAACAACTCGTGCTCCATTCCCGACTCGCAGGTCCATATCACCTTTTTCGAGAGGTATGATGTTCTTTAGGCCCTGTAAATGATTACACAGATGAGAACCACAACCAGTATCAAGTACCCAAGTTCCGAAACTTGCATGGTTAATCTCAATCATATGAATATAATATGACATACCAACAGGAACGACGCGGCCTGCTTTGATGTCCTCACGGTAGACGGGACAGTTCCTCCTCCAATGTCCAGTCTTGTGACAATGGTGGCACTCAATGTCACCGCCCTTGCTCTTTGCCTTGCCCTTTCAGCCACTAGTCTCACCGGGCGCACTCTTACCATTTCCTGGCTTCTTAAACTTTGGCTTACCTACAGCTAGGTCGCCATGAGCCTTGCCCTTACCTTTACCCTTGTTGGAAATCGTGAGAATATCCTGCTTCATGCTCCCACTCAATTTCATATCCTTCTCGGTCTGTACGAGAAGGGAGTGTAGCTCATGAGGACTCTTTTTCAAGTCATTCATGTAGTAGTTCGCCCTGAAAAAGGCAAAACCATCATGAAGAGAATGAAGCATTCGGTTAATGATAATGCTCTCACTGATTTTGCAATCAAGAGCCTCCAGCTTCTCGACATTCTAATCATGTGAAGAATGTGTGGGCTAACCGGTTGGCCCTTCTGGAGTTTCGCATCAAAGAAGCGACAGGTGTGCTCATATGTAACGATTCTCGGTGCTTTTGAGAACTTGTTAGTGAGCGTGGTGAAAATCTTGTTCGCACCTTGGGCAATGAAGCGTCTTTGCAAATTGGTTTCCATTGCAAAGATGAATACGTTCTTTATCGCACCCGCTTCCATAACGAAGTCACTATAAGCGAGTGACTCATTGACTCCTGCATTGGGGCCTGGGTTTACCGGTATTAGCTCAGTTAAGTACCTGAGCTTACCGTCAGCAATGACAGCATTCCGTAGTGCCGCCTCCCAGTCCGCAAAGTTGGACCCGTCGTTTTTCAGACGTGTGAACTGATTCATTTGGTTCATGAATATTTTCAGCCAGGACTCGCGTCCAAGTGTGGCACTAGGCATTTGGAATGCGTTATTTCCAGACATTTTTTTGTAACAGTAAAATATACGTGTTCTACACTGCGAAAAGAAGAATAAATAATAAGCATGTGCATCGATTTTAATTTAAGTCTAATGATCTAATGTCATAACGCGAAGACTCAAAACATTTATACAATTGACCTCCCTCAAGAATTATATCAATGATCCCAAGACTCAATTCTCTGTAAATTGATAAGCTAACCTTTTAGCTAATTCTACCGTTAGAATTCTTGGTCGATAAATTTCTGTAAATTCTATCTTTAGTCCATCATAATCACGAGAAACTCTTCGGACTATGATGTTGAGGTAAACTAAGTCAACACAAACTACTTACCCAACGTAGAAGGGGTCATATTATGTCTACCGACGAAGAAGGGATTCATAGTTGTTTGCCCTTATAAAGACTAGTCTCAATTTCCGTTTTAGAGGAAGATCCCATCAACTTTATTTTAATTCATTTTAAGTGAACTAATATCTAGCATGCGAGAATGAATAAACTAAGGTGATGGCTTAATAAGTCTGTGACATCTGTATGTCCATGAAAACTAACATACAACCTATATGAGTCAATTTTCATGCATTTTAGTAGTAGGTGGTTTGGTTTTAGGAGGAATATGATGCATAAACTATCATGTGAATGAAAAGCAATATGAATGAAAACGTAAAACAATAAAAGTCCTAGTGTGGCCTATCCTATCAAAATGAACATTAAATACAAGTTTGGAATCCATCCTTGGACCCGAGAATCTTGTCTTGATGTTCCATCTTGATGCATGTAGCGGGAGTGAGCTCCAATCTCCATCTTTAGTCTTCTTTTGAAAAATACAATAAATAAAATTTACATAGTAAACCTATTTATTACATTCTAATTTCAAAACCCAAAACTAAAGAAAAATAAAGGAGATTCGAGATCTCATAATTACATAAAAATTATGTTTCCTTCATTACGAAAACATAATTAACTAAGGCCACACAAAGTATTACAAATTACAACTGATTGCAAAAAAAAAAAAAAAACGTAAATTAAACCATTCAATCGATTCATTCAACTAAAATAAAATGCATCAACTAAAATAAATTAAACATGCAAGACATAATTCTTTAATTATGTAGATTAATTTTCCAAACCACCTATTTAAAAACAAATTAAGTGACAATTCCTCAATTAATCACATTAATTTCAATCTTAATTCATATTAAACTTGTAATATGAATTTAATCAATCAATATTTTAAACTGCTTTAAAATAATTAGGTATCTCAACAATTGTGAACCGTTTCACAACAATTAATCATATATTTTTTTTTGGGGAAATGTAAGTGTTATATTATAAGCCCAACCAAACAATTTGTCACTAGAGATATGCATCCCTAGTCTGTTACATACTTTGTTCTAGCCGAGTTACCCAGGCATGAACCCTCCAATCCCTATGCTCTAGTCTACGACTCTTCAACTGCATACTAAAAGACCCCTTCACCTGCTTTATAATAACAGCAGGGAGAGGTAACACATGTTCAATTCGACATCTATTTCTAGCAAACCAGATTCCATACATAAGACTTGCTATACCGGCTGCAATACACTGCTTCATGAATAAGGATCTGCACCTGTATTCTATCCACCACTGAATAACTCCCTGATCAGGAATGAAGCAGTCAAGCCATGCTGCCAGAAGCTGCTTGCATTTCTGACTATAAGGGCAAATGAAAAACAAATGATCAATGGACTCCTCTGCATTACCACACAAGAAACAACAGTTAACCTGTATGATGTGCATCCTGAAGAGCCTATCTTGGGTGAGTAATCTATTCTGAGCAATCAGCCACACATGAAAAGAATGTTTTGGAAGCAACATTCTATTCTAAATCCATGGAAACCAGGGAACATCATCTACCTCATCAGCCAACCAGGTGTATCCCATCTGAGTAGAGTAGTCCTGATCAAGATCTCTCCAAGTAGCATCAAAGAGTAGAGGTTTGAGTCTATTCTTGACCTGACAAATACGCTTCCAGGCCCAACTGGAACAACAAGAAGGCTCATAATCCTTCCAGATTCTGTCCTTGATATAAATGGCATGCACTCACCTAACCCATAAATGGGCAGCCTTCTTTTCCACCCACCAAACATACTTAGCAATAAGAGCTAGGTTCCAGGTGTGCAAATTTTTGAAGCCAAGACCCCCTTTCCTTCTGGGTTGACAGATTTGTTTCCAAGACACCAGGTTAGGTCTCTCACAGCTATTTTTCCCATACCACAAGAACGCTCTGCAAATTGATTCAATTTTCTTCATCACAGTCTTTGGAATAATGAACACCCTTGCCCAATAGCTATGTAAAGTACTGAGAACTGAAGAGATAAGGACTACTCTCCCAGCATAGGAGAGTTTCCTAGCCCCTAATCTTTGTATCCTCTTCGTTACCCTATCCACCAGACACTGGCAGTCCAAAACTCCCAACCTCTTATGTATAATTTTTACCCCCAAATACTTAAAAGGAATGACAGCCTTTCTCATACCTGAAGCATTCTCAATAGCCTGCACCACACTATCAGTAACCCCATTGCAATAAAAATTGGACTTATCCTTATTCATTTGAAGACCAGAGGCAAGAGAAAAGGTGCTAAAGGCGCTAAGCATTAATGTAACAGACTCCAGGTACCCCCTGCTAAACATTAGCAGGTCATCAGCAAAGCACAAATGGTTCATGCTAAGTCTAGCACACAAAGGATGAAATTTGAAGCCATGACATTTAGGAATGGCTCCAAGCAACCTACTCAAATACTCCAAGCAAATCGTAAAAAGAAAGTGGGATAATGGGTCCCCTTGCCTTAATCCTCTTTTGCCCTTGAAAAACCCAAATATTTCACCATTCAGGGACAGAGAATAGGAGGGAGAGGACACACACTACATAAGAAGCTTAATGGTAATGTCAGGGAACTTAAGATACCTTAACATTTCATTCAAATAACTCCATTCAATGGAGTCATACGCTTTTTGGAGATCAATCTTCATCATGAGCCTAGGAGAACATTTATTCCTTTTGTACAGCTTAATGAGGTCTTGGCAAATTAAAATATTACCCACTATGTCTCTGCCAGCAATAAATGCACTCTGAGAAGGGTGGATAATATCAGGGAGAATGCTACTAAGTCTGAAACACACTACTTTAACCATACATTTATAAACTGTGTTGCAGCAGGCAATTGGCCTGAACTGCGTGACAGTATCAGGCACATCCACTTTGGGTAACAGAGTAAGTATAGTATTGTTGGCTTCCTTCAAAATATTTCCAGTACTTATCATATTCCTTACAGCAGCACATATATCCTTGCCTACTATAGCCCAAGAGTCTTTAAAAAATTGACTACTATAGCCATCAGGCCCTGGAGCTTTAGTGCCAGGTATTGAGAACATGGCCTGCTTGATCTCATCATCCGTGACAACTTGAGTGAGTAAATTCTGGTGCTCAGCAGTCAGGCAATTACCAGATTGTACAATCCCCTTATGCACAGGATGCACCCCTTTGGATGAGCCCAATAGACCACAATAATTGAGGTTTAGAGCATAAAACCCCATCCTTATCTTTAATTTGATACACTCGATTATGTGCCCTCCTTCTTTTAATACTTGCATGAAAAAATGAGGTATTATCATCACCATTTTTTGCCCAATCCTCTTTAGCTTTCTGAGCCAGGAAAGAATCCCTAGCTTTCTTTAATTGTATAAGTTCCTGGGCACATTCCTTCTCAGCATTGCAGAAGTCAGGATTCAAAGGATTGCTCATCACCTGTTCTTGGAAGTACTTAAGAGACAGTTCAGCAACATGGGTTAGGTTTTCAATATCACTTAACTGTTCCCTGTCCAGCTCTTTCAACTTCTGCTTTAGTCCTTTCAATTTCTTAACAATCCTAAACATTGGGGGTACCCTGAACCTCAACATGCCACCCAGATTGGACCACAGTAAGGTAGTTAGGAGCAAGGGACCACATGTTGTAATACTTGAATGAAGGTTTTTTCCTCACATAAGTATCAGCCATGGTGATGATACACGGGCAATGGTCAAACAGACCTTCAGGAAGAAAATGAGCAACTGACTCAGGAAAGGAGAGGAGCCAATCATCATTCACTATAACCCTGTCCAGCCTGCTGTACACCCTTGTAGCCGCCTCATGTTTATTGTTCCATGTGTAATAAGACCCTTTCATTTTAAGTTCAAACAAATTACAGTCAGACATCATATTCCTCATAGGAGCCATCTCAGCCCAAGTAACCTCAGTCCCTCCAATTCTCTCATCCACAGCCACAATACTGTTAAAGTCCCCACAAACTGTCCAAGAGCCATCACATTGCAGAGCATAACTCCGGAGTTTCTCCCAGAGACTTTCCCTCTCCTGCAACTTATTGAAGCCATAAACCATAGTGACCCAGAAGTACACCTTCTTCATTTTATCAAAAATCCTAGAGTGTATGCACTGAGCAGTAATGTCCAGCACATCCACCTGATAAAGCTTAGGATCCCACAGCAACCATACTCTTATTAGGATAAGATTCTTGAGAGGTTCAGCATGACTAACTCCAAGAAGGGGAACCTTCCAATGACGTCTGGGATGCAGTTGAGTAAGTCTCAGTCACCCACGACGCCTGAAGGGGTTGAACGCATGAGTCGTATTCCTTATGCATCTGCAATAGGATTGATCATGTATGCCATGATATGCACACGTCCAGACGTGGCATATGCATAGAGTATGACAAGTCGGTACCAAAAGAATCCAGGTACCTACGAAGGACTATGGATTGGGTATTGACTTATGGAGGAGATACTAAGCTATGCGCAACCGGTTACGCAGATGCTAACTTCCAAACAGATCTTAGTCCGGGTTCGTCTTCACTCTTAGTGTGTTGTAGCAGATTCTACTACTGAATCGTTGAATTATGATAAGCATGTAGGACACGTTATTTCCATGGGAATTAAACGTGTTCCTGAGTTATGGTACTTGATTATGAATTTGATACATTATCGTTTTCATATACTATTTATAACTTCATCGTTTAATATATATAATATTTTGTTTTTCATGTGGATTGTACTGACAACATTGAACGCCACAAAGTGAACTGAATTACTTTATATTTGTTTTGGTCCGTAATCGCCAATGTGAGCTGATAACTCCGGCTATTATATTGTGCAGACGATTGATGGTGGGTTCAACGAGCCATAAGTCAAACGGTTGACTGATCGATCACAGATACGAGATTATGACGATACATCGTAGGACAATTTTTATTTGTGACAACGTAATGGAGTCCTAAATATTTTATAACATTCGGTGCCAGGTCGTGGATAGGACATCTATTGTGTACTTAGAGTCGATTCTTTTGACTATCAACTGTCTCTTGAGATTAAGGCAGTCTTTGGGTGACTTTGGTTTCTTTCTCACGGTCTCACCGTGAATCAGGGCTAAGTAGATTTTTTCTGGGTCATTTCATACTGTGCTTACGTCTGCAAGATTTGAGTTGAGGAAAATATCCATCCCTTATCAGGTATAGTTATTTCTCTGGGCCACTCGAGGAGTTGTAACTGAAATGCATGGCCATGCTCGAATGATGATTCATTTATCAGTTAAGTTACTCTCTAGTCGGGAAAACCACTCTTGATACTGATCGCTTGTAAAATACGACCTTTGTGAATTCGGATTTGCAAATTGTTTTACATTGAGTGGGAGAAATTTTAAAGGATATGAGAATCGGTTATCGCACATACACTTGTGAGGACAAGTGGGAGTTTGTTGGAGCTTGTGTCCTCCACAAATTAGTGTGATAATGTTTGTAAATCTCTTACAAGTTCACAAGGGTATACTTCGTATATTTAATCAGTTGATTAACGTTTACCTAATAACGGTTGGCTTGCTAGAAAGTTTGACGTTATTATCATACAGATGGTGGTGATCAACTGGTCCCTAAAGGTCACACCTATAGGACGTATTTGAGAAATGTGGTTATAGAAATATAAAAACATTGATGCCCAAAATGACTAAAAAGTTAGTCAATGTGTTGATGAGATAATTATTTAATGAAAATTAAATAATATTAAGTTGAGACGAATTAACTGTAAATTCGTAAAATAAATATAATAAGTTATATTTAATTAAATATATATAAGGTTAGTTTGGACGAATTAATCTGTTAATTCGTAGTTAAATATAATCAGTTTTATTTAATATCAACAAGTTGAATGTGTCATAGTGGTAATACTGAGGGTACACAAGCCAATAGGTCATGGGTTCGATCCTCACTAGATGACAATTTAACACACTTTATATATTTTTGGAAAGACCAAAAATAAGGAAATTTAATTCCTTATTCCGGTTCACATTGGCCGAAAATTAGGAGATATATATCTTTCCTAATTAACTTGGTATTTCGGTCTGTAGAAAAGAAAGGTAGAGAATTATTTTCTACCCTAATGCTTTTTCTGACCTAGCCTCTCTTTCTCTCATCACAAGAACACAAAGACAATTAAATTTTACAGAAAATTTTAGATTGATTTCTAGCATAATCAAAGGCCATATCTCAGATCGTCTTGGGTGCAACTAATAGGTGATTACCTACTTTGGTATTGTTCTTAGGCCATATTTGCTAGGACCGAAGGTTAATTCTAAATCTTTTTACTTATGTTTATGTATTTTATTTTATGACCTTAGATCATCTTTATTAAATCGTTATAATCCTTCTACTTTAAGGGAAATATACAGATTTATTTCCCACATGTTGTTGTTTGTTGTCGTTTGTTGTTGTTTGTTGTTGTTTGAGACGATCTTGTTGATAAATGAATGAATGGAGTAAGATGAGTATGCTTATGTTTAATTTATGTTACCCATTTGTATATTATTGTTTGGAACAAATTTGGATGAGGAATTATGTGTTGTGACAAGTCCGTGTTTTGGCTGGAACGCGTCAGTACCGGACCGAGACGATTTCCAATGTTTCCAAAAATATGACAGATTGAACGGCATCGAAAAATTAGGTGGTTTAGCCACTTGAATCACTCAATTCGGAGTCCGTATGAGTAAATGGCGTCGTTTTATCGATTAAAAATTTATAGAAAAATTTACCCTTGTGTGAGACGGTTATTTATGCTATTTTATTATGCGAGAATTTTGTGGAATTAGTTATTTTGTAAGTTGGAATGTTTTCTTTATGTTGATAGTGTTCACATGATAGAAATTGGAATATTGCATGAGAATGACATTGTAATGAATGTTGTGATTTGGGCCAAAATGGGCCAAGACTCTGAGCTGGGCCAGTTTGAACGAATGAGTTTGGTCAAACAAGGTTTAAACCGGTCAGCCTCGATTTGACCAATGACCCGTCGCGGGACTCGGGTCGAGGGTTTGTCTTTGAGGTGAGATTGGTTGTTATTGGATGTTTTATGTTGATGCCTTGATATTTGTGATTATCATTTCACATGTTGGTTGTTGGATGCTTTGGATGCCTTATACTTGAGTTTTGGTTGCCTCTTTGCCATTTTAGCTTGTTCTCATGGATTATGGTACTGTTGGTTAGCTGGAATTTGAATTATTATTGATATTGGAGATATTGTTGGATTGTCAGCTGAATATGCTCTTGCGTAGCCTTTCATATGCTAGGGTGTGTATGATCATTTGTGTGTGCAAATTTGGACTCTGCCCCTCTTATGGTTAATTGGGTGTCCTACTTGTCTTGTGTGGCATGGGCTAAAGTATTCAAGGTGGGACTAGGTCTTAGGTGAGTATTTCGGCCTTCTTCATAGATAGGCCATTATAGTCTTTGACGAGTGTATGTTTGTGGCTTAATAGCCTTTGCGTCTTAGCTTGGTGGGTTTATATCCAAGTTAGGGCATAACCTCCTGGCTTACTCTTAGAAGTATGTGGTTAGCTTAAGTATTAGCCAACCCTTTGGTGGACTCCTTAGGGGTATTCATGTGTTGTTATCATAGGTCTTGGATGCGGTAGTTTTCCACATGTCGCTAGGTCTGCGCAGGTTTAGGACTAGGGTGTTTACCTTACCTCGTGGTATAGACTCGAGTTACAGAGTGACTATTGACCGTCCTAAGAACTTATGCCTGTCTCTAGATATATTGTCCTTTCTTGTTTGATGATTCTATGAATCATAGAAGGTGAGATGCAAGCCGGCTATGGTTGATACAGTTTGGATTCCTGGATGTTATGTGATTCACATGATAGTGTAGTATGAGTCGGTCTAGTATTCACATGCTAGGACTATGTGTTGTTATATTGTTGTTTACATGATAAGCACGATTGTCTAGCATCTATATGATAAGGCTATGTGTTATTCATATTCATATTCTTATGTTTACATGTTATATTAATTATGACATTTCGTGGCTGGGAGAACTCGGAGTTACTCCCCACTGACTGTGGCTTTCGTATTTGTATAAAATGCGATTGACAGGTAGGTGATGCATATATGGGGTACATGGACGAGCTAGCGAGCAAAGTAACCTTGGGACCTAGATTGGCTTTATTTTATTGTGACCCTTAAACACTTTTTATGTCATATACTTTTTAGGGACATATGTCTTCCTTTTTCATATTTGGGTTGTATAACTTTGTTTCGCGACTTTAGCGATGTTTTATTTATGAGATTTATTTTTGACCTTGCATGTTTGACACCTTACCATTTGGATATTTTTATAACAGGTTCAGGTTTTAAAAATTACAGGTTTTTCCCCAAATGAACCAATTACAAACATATCCATGCAGTTTTTATCTAGAATTATGTGTTTAGTTTTCCACAATGAATGAGGGTGTCACATCAATCGTCACAGATATACTCCAAACTCCATCACCAATTCCACAATATTGACTACACACTAAAGTGTGTAGCCCTGCCAGAGTGCCCATCGCAACAGGTCACTCCACGCCGCCAGTGGGGGACCGCAACCGTTCCCACCTAATCCCCGCTCATCTCCGTCGAGCAATAAACCCAAATCCATTAATGTGTTCATCCCTTCTGTGGCGGGTTCCACAGAAGGGGAATAATGGACGTGAAGCCACTCCCGCAAGTGACTCCACTCAGCCAGGGACGCTCCCCGAAAAACACAGACAGATACAAAAAATCACAACTACTAAACAACAATCAAAACCAACAACCGTCGCAATACTCGTATGATAACAATCAACAAACACAAATCACCACCAACACATTATGGGACTAATACTGAGTAGGAAAACCCTACCTGGAACACAATCATTATTCAGACGATCTAGCAGCTGTCTCAAAATCTTTCTTCTATGAACCCTCCTTCTATACACATAATTATACAATCACAATCTAACATCAACAAAACATAGAAAACCCCAAACCCCAAAATTAGGGTTTAACCAACTTTAACAAAACAGTATAAAAATTATATGTAAAGCTTACCCTCGACACAAGGATCACAACGGTGTAAAGAACGATGAAATCTGACACCTCTAGCTCCGGGATTTGCTAATGATGCGATGACAGACAAACTACGTAACTCTTTTTCTCCTCACTTAGGTTTTAGAATAGATAAAAGAAACTAAGAATTGTGATGGACAACCTTCTATACTTATCTCGCATCATTAACAAAACCCGACAAAACATTACCCGCAAACCGAGCCACTTGATCGAGTAACTGACGTACTCGATCGAGTACCAAGGCTACTCGATCGAGAACCCTAGAGGTCAGAAACTATTTTAAAAAAATGCAAAACACTCCTACTCGACAGAGTAAGGCCCACTCGATAGAGTACCCAGAGGCTCATAAAACCGTAGTATTACAGTCTTCACTCCTTAAAAAGAACTTCGTCTCCGAAGTTCAACCCATACATAAAAACAAACATACTAACTCGACCAAGACACAACAACATAGCTAGGAACTCAATCGAAAACCCAACCTATAAAACATGAACTCTCAACACCCACTCCACCAACTATGTTTACTTCCACAACATGACTCACGATATCGTATCTACCACATATATATCTCTCACGACACCTACTCCATACATAACCAACTACTGTCCACCAACGCTGCTAGCTCCGTAACAGATCATCCACTAGAAAATCCAATATCAAGATACTCATAAATATCAAACGGAATATTACATTCTACCACCCTTAAAAGGAACTTCGTCCTCGAAGTTTACTCACACTCATAACATCACCATCCAACTCTCAACACTATCGAACTCATAAACACCATCATCCAACTCTCAACACTATTGATATATTCTCCCATTCCTAAACATCGAACTACTTCAAGCACGACCATGACCTTTTTAACAAAAACAACCATAACACAAATCCATCATATATTCTCCATTAAGACTCAAACTTCCAAATCTGCTGCAACTCCTACAACCATCAAACTCTCCTTGCCGCATCCTACTGCTCTTAAGATAAATGTTACGTCCTCGTAACTTACTAATATCAGATCCTTGGCTATATCCTCTCATTATCTTCATCACCACCACATGTCAAAGATAACCGCCTATACCCTCACACTTATAACCATTCCTAATTCCAAGGCTCTCTTACTTAAACAGTTCTCATACCTCAACTCATTCTGCATGCCATCTAGCCAATACCACAAAATCCTGATCATAAGAGACACTCTAACTCTTCCACATGTCAAAGATAACCGCCTATACCTCACTCTAACTCTTCCACATTACCGCAATACGATATACCTCTCTATATAAACTATATAAAACTCCTATCACCAAAATCATAACTCACGATCCACATCTGTTACGTACACTCACACTAGATCCTCAAGTTCCTTTCTTCCGTGACCGCAAAACTCATACATAACTTAACATGTCACTAATTCCAAACACCCTACACTCACTGTCCCAAAAATCTGATTATGAACCCTCTGCAGCGTCCATATCAGTACAACACATGTTCCACAAATCACTTGCCATGTCTATGTGCACCAATGCCTCATCTACAACAAGATCACATGTACTGTAACAACTTCTCACAACTGTGTCCCATCAACAGAATATCACTATACCACGACAACGACGAAAACATACACAACTCTAATTCATATCATACTTTACCCTCATTCCCAAACTTAAACTGGTAAGAACCATCAATAAACAAAGCAACTGTCTATCTGTACAAATTGAAACTCACATAAAACAACATCAAACAAAACAACAATCTATGTATGACTGGTATGTACTTTCGAAACTCGAATCATAATCATCCCGCCTACTCCACCACAACCGGTGTTACCGGTGACGGCATCGCAACACCGTCACCAACAGCCACACCGCAGTGCGAAAATATCCGCATCACAACACTAAGTACAGTGCCCGAATCACCGCCCGAAGCACAACAACCACGTCGATAGACATCACAACTACATACAATTCCCATAAACACTGACTCAGAATAACTTCTCAGACAAGAAAAACTTACTCAAATCCACTTACTAAATCACAACGTAACATATTATATGAATTAAATAGAAAATAACGTCATGAATATCATCCCCTTACCATATCACAGATTAACATGTATCATGAATACATACAAGTATAACCAGTCATGCTAGATCACTCAAATTATTACCTTTTTAATCATAATTCCACTAGGTTACCCTACATTCAGATAACAGCTTTATAACTATCACACCATACCACTTCCCGTGAGGTCAGAACCCCACATAAACATTTATACACATTATAGACACGTAATCACATCTAATTAGTTAATCCTGATCACGTAAGTTACCACCTGATAAAAGTTACCTCTCACCCGAGCTTAACTCGTATACCCCTCATAACATATTCTCCCATTCGCATATCTATGACCCGCTGCCAATTGTAACCATACCATTAATACTCAACTACTAACAACCGCCTCATATAACCACATCTTATACTCTCTCACAACCATACATATCAATCTGGTCTCTATAAAATCAACCTCTTTAGAATTGCTACCTTTCTAATATACCATCACCCTTAACCACTAGTCACAAACCATAACATTACCACTGCCCGGACATCAAACCTCTTACACTCATCTCTAAACATCCCGATTTCTTTCCTATCTTTGGTTAACATCCCAAATAACGAACATCAAATCCATCAACAAAATTACCTCAACATTCTTCCCAATACTATCCTTAATTGTATCATCATCTAACTCTCCACCAAAAATCTCGTATCGTGCAAATACTCCACCAACTTCATACTTCCTTAATTCCTCGAAACTCATGATTAATCATGTTGTCCTGAAATTTCTGTATAACCATTAACTTACTTACTCTTGATAGTATCATACATTTCGACGATTCCTTACTTTTATGTCACATAACTCCGGTGAACATTTTTCTCAGCTTACTTTTATCCTTCTTTTCCCTTTATACTCAACAATACCATTTAATAGCTCAACTCCTTATTACTTCTATCTAACCCTTTAGTGCTCCAATTACCTTCTCATCGCTCCAAAACTCAAATCCAATTATTTCATATCGATATCATCTCACTCTTTCTTACCATGGATCTTCTCTTATTATGTTATCACTCACACTTGCCTCTAATCTATCCATAAAATCAACGTTCACTGTTCAAACAATTGCATCTCCTTTGTACATCTCTAGAAATCAAAATTCCTTTCATACCGTTAATTGCCCAAGGAAATCCCACAGTAGTTTCACCTCTTAATAAACCAAATCTCCCAAACTCACTCACTGTCTACAAATCCACCTCGCGATATGTCTCCACAAAGTTCACTATATACCACTCTTCTCAACCCCTTTAAAATAAACTTTCACTATGTATATTCTTAACCCACACGACTCCTAACCATCTCCCTCCATAATTCTTCACACATCTCAAGTTGCCACTATCCACATCCTTACTCTCAATCCTTTCATTCTCACGTTCCTTAGACTCACATCACCCCTTGCCCATATTCACTTACTTTTACGTTACTCAACACACAATCATATCACTCATCTCAGAAAACATGCTCTATGTCTCAATTAAGCCATAACGATCTTCCTTTTCTTTTTCCACTATCTATCGCAACCACATATAACTCATGTCCTCCCACCGAATTCATACTCACCACAGGTGCCACTCACTACACCACAAGATTGGGTAACTTACGCGTCAAGACCAACATACGTGGAAAACAATGCATAAAGAAGCAAAATAACACCTTTGAATTAAACATAATATGCAACAAAGTTAAAAGATAAGCATATGACCCAAAATAGGGGTCACTAGATCGAGTACAGGCCACTCGATCGAGTAAATGACTTACTCGATCGAGTAGACGAAAGTCAGAGACACGTTTAACAAATTATCCGGGGCTACTCGATCGATTAAGGGGTACTTGATCGAGTACCAAGGTGCACTCGATCGAGTGTGGGCCACTCGATCGAGTACCTGCATTTCTCAGCACTGTCTAGTTTTCGTAAAACGGTCATAACTCACTCGTTTCTTGGTAGCTTTGGGCGTGTGATCTATCGTTAGAATCGTAAAAGAACAAACTATCACTCCAATTAGAATCACATTAAAATCATTTATACATCTCAAGTTATAATAGTTTAAAGACAACCTTTTTATAATCGAAAAACACAACTACTTGATTTTACTTCCAAACAACTTAAACGGCAACGGGGTAAACAAAAACAACCCAATACTCATAAAAACAGTAGTCCCAATCACATGTTACTATTTTCGAAAGCAAAGCAACAACATTCATCATGCACATAATTTATTTAACTTTCCAATCATGACTTACCCACATGCTTTTATTCTATCACTTTTCGTAAACAAAATCACAAATACATGACATGAAGTCCCCTATTCACATGTTACTAGCATAACAACATTATAAAATAACTTCCATTATATAACATGCTTAATCATAAATCATATTATCATACAACGATTATTCATCTTTTTCCACTAATTCATCCATCGTGCCACATATTTATCCACCATATTCGTTCAACATATTCACCCAACAGATGTTCAATTCACACTCCCAACTTTCTATACTCTTACTCAAAACGACTATAACAACATATATACTTACGCATCGCTTTATATATATATAAACAAAACACTTTTCCTTTCATAATTATAACATGCCAAATTATATGTATCAATCATTATACTTTCACGCTTTACAATCAACCAACATACAATTCACGTCATCATCATCTTTCCACTCAGATCTCCCATCCTTCACATGCATGCATCCATCGATTCATACAACATACTACTATATAGATACACAAAGCACACAATAATCACATAACGATCCCGACACATATCCCATGGTGACCGGTTCAAAATTGTAGGGCGAGTTCGCAACTTTAGGACGTCTCCCAAGTCTTTGCATTAGCTCCTACAACTTCTACCCCAGGTTCATTTTATTTGACTCCCTATGTTCATTGGATTCATTGGTTACAGGTCTCAGGATCATCGCTCTGATACCATTTTGTAACACCCCCATACTCCAAGTGCCTTACCAGGGCCACTTAAGGCATGGAAGTGCTACCATCTCGGTTACCCGAGGCAATGATAATCAAATGACAATGAAGAAACATAATTTAAATAACAATATAGTTTAAAGTGATTACATGATCAAAACCAAAACAGTAAAACTGAATTAATAGATTCTCAGACCGTCTACTACTAAAACTATCAAAGCTATAAAACATCGTCTGACACAACGGAAGACTTCTAACTGCCACGTGATGACTCATCCCAGCTATCCCATATGCGTCATATCATACCTGCTCAATAACTGATCACCACCCCCAAATGGATCACCACAGTTTTTAAAACATTTAAACGGGGTCAGTACTAATCACACAATTTATATAATCCAACAACACAACAAACAACACAGCTTAATCGTCACAGATATACTCCGAACTCCATCACCAACTCCACAATACTGACTACACACTAAAGTGTGTAGCCCTGCCAGAGTTCCCATCGCAACAGGTCACTCCACGCCGCCAGTGGGGGACCGCAGCCGTTCCCACCTAATCCCCGCTCATCTCCGTCGAGCGATAAACCCAAATCCATTAATGTGCACATCCCTTCTGTGGCGGGTTCCACAGAAGGCGAATAATGGGTGTGAAGCCACTCCCGCAAGTGACTCCACTCAGCCAGGGACGCGCCCCGAAAAAGACAGACAGATACAAACAATCACAACTACTAAACAACAATCAAAACCAACAACCGTCGCAATACTCGTATGATAACAATCAACAAACACAAATCACCACCAACACATTATGGGACTAATACTGAGTAGGGAAACCTTACCTGGAACGCAATCACTATTCAGACGATCTAGCAGCTGTCTCAAAATCTTTCTTCTATGAACCCTCCTCCTATACACATAATCAAACAATCACAATTTAACATCAACAAAACATAGAAAACCCCAAACCCCAAAATTAGGGTTTAACCAACTTTAACAAAAACAGTATAAAAATTATATGTAAAGCTTACCCTCGACACAAGGATCACAACGGTGTAAAGAACGATGAAATCCGACACCTCTAGCTCCGGGATTTGCTAATGATGCGATGACAGACAAACTACGTAACTCTTTTTCTCCTCACTTAGGTTTTAGAATAGATAAAAAAAACTAATAAAAGTGACGGACAACCTTTTATACTTATCTCGCATCATTAACAAAACCCGACAAAACATTACCCGCAAACCGAGCCACTCGATCGAGTAACTGACGTACTCGATCGAGTGCCGCCTACTTGATCGAGTACCAAGGCTACTCGATCGAGTACCCTACAGGTCAGAAACTATTTAAAAAAAATGCAAAACACCCCTACTCGACAGAGTAAGGCCCACTCGATAGAGTACCCAGAGGCTCATAAAACCGTAGTATTACAATCTAACCCACATCTCTCGCAGGACAACTCTTGTTGAACCATGTGAACCGTCTCTTACTTATTACCCAAAGACTGAGTAGTCTTCAACTCGGCTATTTGAGCCGTTAAAGCCTCCAGGTGTGCCGCAATAGCATTATCTAAACCACTTCCTCTCTTACTTCCTCTGAGATTACCATACTCAGCAGTGTGAGTAGCTATCTGATCAATCAACTTCCAAGCATTACCGTCATTAGTATTATCCTGGAATCTCCCATTAGCAGCTGAATCAAGCAAAGCCTTATGATTGTCATACAACCCGTTGTAAAACTGGTTGCAAAGGAACCAAATCTCGAAGCCATGGTGGGGGAGGGATCGAATGAGCCGTTTGAAGCGAACCCAAGCTTCATTCAAATCTTCGGTGGGACGTTCCTTAAAACTTCTAATTTGACTTCTAAGAGCATTAGTCTTCTGCGGTAGAAAATACCTCTTGTAGAATGCAAGAGCTAGTGAAGTCTAGTTAGTGATTGCGTCGGTCTCCATATCAAAGTCACGTAGCCACTCAGCTGCATCATCTCTCAAAGATAAAGGAAATAAAGTCTGTTTCACTTGATCTTGAGTCACCCCAGCTGTCAAAGGAATAGAACAGCAATATGTAACAAATTTCTCCATGTGCTTGGTGGGATCCTCTCATGCTTTTCCTCCAAATAGATTTCTCTCAACTAGGCTTATGTAAGAAGGCTTGATCTCAAAAGTCCCTTTATCAGTGGTAGGGAGCTTGAAGCCTTTAGGAATAGAAGCAACTGTGGGTTCGGAGTGACTTTCCAAGGTCGGCATCTTTGATGTTGTAGGAGTAATTGGTGCAGAAATAAGAGTGTCCTCTTCAAAGGACAAATCTTCTGCGAAAGTATACCGTTCGTAGTCAAGTGTACTCAAGTCTTCCACCTGACTTACTTCTCTTTGAAATTTTCGTCTGTACCGAAAAGTCTTCTCTGACTCGGGATCAAAAGGTATAATCTCTAACCTGTTAGACCTGGGCATACACGAAAACAACAAGAAAAGATCAAACTGTCTCAAGGAACTGATGCTTCCTGAGACAAAAGATAAAAATAAACAAAAACAAACAGAAAAATTGTTGCCTCCCCGGCAACGGCGCCAAATTTGATAAGGCTAAAGTCATATCACCTAAATCAAAGTAATCCTATTATACTACTAACAAATAGCTAGCAGTAAGTAGGGTATCGTATTCACATGGAGGCGAGGTAATTAATCTAGTTTGTTTATATTTAGATCGTCTTAAAGTAACCAATTTTATAGGGGTTTTGATTGTTTGTTTGCTAACAACTAATTTCAGAAAGAGTAAAGACTGTAAACAATAATATTAAGAAGTCTAGGGTTTAGGTTCACTAGGTAGTTATTCGGGGGTGAGACTCAACTTATTGATAGAGCTAATTATGTTATCTAAGGTTATATGATCAGTCGATTTAATATTCCTTTATATCTAATTTAACATGCAATCGCTATCATTAAATTCTCTCTATTCAGTTATCGCAGCCTATATTGATTCTAACCTGGTCAGTGAAAATCTCAATTCGCTATACTAGTCAATTAACCCAGGCCAGTAATTAACTAACTAGATGAAGAACAATAAACTGAACAACAATGAATAAGCAATTTTGACTATCAATTCATTAATTAATTCCGCCTTCTAACAACCTAGATCCCTATTCACCCTAGATAAGAGAATTAGCTACTCATATTAAAGGGAAGAACATCAACAATAATTGATGAAGACATAATTAAAGAAAATAAATAAGAACAAGGAAATAATAGCATGAACTAAATTAATAATTAATGAGGAAAGATTAATTACCTTAACGAATAATGAAGAACGGAATTTGGATCCAAAAGTAAGAACAATAATCTAAACTAAAAGTATTTTCAGAGTTTTTCTAGGGTAGCAAT
Source organism: Silene latifolia (assembly GCF_048544455.1). Taxonomy (NCBI): domain Eukaryota; kingdom Viridiplantae; phylum Streptophyta; class Magnoliopsida; order Caryophyllales; family Caryophyllaceae; genus Silene; species Silene latifolia. The sequence continues at coordinate 424,810,219 of NC_133538.1, read as the reverse complement.
ACGAAACTAAGTAAAATAAAGCGTTAAAATAAACTAGGGCACGGTTTAGGTATTTATAATAAAACATAACTGACTTAGGGAAATTTTTCGGAAAATACTGGAAACTAGAGGATCCTTGATCGAGTGTGTCCGTACTCGATCGAGTACATAGTCTCCTCGATCGAGCCCAAGGGTAGTTGATCGAGGAACCAACTTATTTCAGCCCTTTTCTTCATGTTGTCTTCTTAACTTCTCTTCCTTTATTCTTATGGATTCCCGTCCCATACTTCTTGTATTCCTTCATGCCTACTCCGCGATGCCCATTTCATTCCTTTGCTCCTCAAATGCATCATTCCTGCATTAAACATCAAATAGCGGAAGTATCAACGTTCTAACATAAAAGGCATGTAAATAATATAAATTAGCACGAAAACCGTATCAAAAGTAATTAAGGGGAGGCATAAATATGCATATACTTATGACTCATCAATGTACCGATACAAGTTCAAACAGATCCAAATCCAGTTTCAAGACTCTCAAATATTCAAAGAGAAAAATTATGATCTCAAATAGATACAACTCCAGTGTCAAAAGACTCAAAAATTCACGAGTAAATAAAAATTCCAGTTAAATTTGCAATCAAATCCAATGTCAAAAGTCTCAAAAATTCACAAGACAAAAAAAATCCAGCCAAAGTTGCAATTTAATCAAGTGTCAAAAGTCTCAAAAATTCACAAGACAAAAAAATTCCAGTAAAAAAGACAAAAAAAAACCTCAGTCAAGGATGCGATTAAAAATTACAGAGTGTCGTATTCCTTTTGTCAGACGAGTCAGTCCACAGTTACATTGTCTTCATTCCTCTTGGGATGATCCTTTCATTCATTTAGGTGAGTGAGAGAGGCACATAGGTCTCCAATGTCTTCTAACGCCATATAACCTTCTATTCCACTCTATCTATCACCGTCGTTTAGCATATAAGAATTCGGGGGATATACACTAAACTTATACGGTCACAAAAGTATTTTGTTTCTATGGTATTAGTTTTGCTTAATTAGTAGAGCTTGTTACTTTAAAAGAGGGCAAAACTAGTTAAAATATAACTCAAATTAACAAGTCAAATAAAAATTATACACATTCTCCACACCACAGAATTGTGAGTTACTTTCAGAGTAATATTATCCAGTCTTTCTACTTGGATCACATTTGGGTCAGACTCCATCTTTTTCAAAGTCTTTTCAGAAAAAAATCTCATTTCAAATGTTTTCAAAAAAAAAACATAACATTTGCCTTTATCACATGTATCATAATAGCTAGGATATGCATTTGCATTTTAGGTGTCATATATTTGTCACTAACTACTCCAGTTTTGTCACTAACTATCCCAGTCGACTACTTTGTCATTCATCTTCCAAATTCATCCAAAGTGGGGGTTTCTCATAAAGTCCCATCTTCTTGTAAAATAAAATTTTGTCATTTCAAAGCCAATCAAAAATTTTCAATCTGTCCTTTTTGTGAAATAAAATTTTGCAATTTTCAAATCCTTGGTCGGCAGGTCCTACATGCATTTGAGTTCTTAAAATAAAATTTTTTGAACTTGCCCTTTTGGCGAAATAAAATTTTGCAGATCCTAGTTTGTAGAATCAGATTTTACATTCTAATCCCTTTTCAAAATAAAATTTTGAATTCCTCGGTCGGCGGGCCTTGACACGTATTCGAGCTTGTGAAATCAAAATTTTCAGGTTCACACTTAAGTAAAACAAAGTTTTGCTTAACCAGATTCCAGACCAGCTAAACAAAGTTTAGTTATTCCAGACCAGCAAAACAAAATTTTGCCTTACCAGATTCCAGACCAGCTAAACAAAGTTTGGCTATTTCAAAACAAAGTTTTGTTTTACCAGATTCAAGACCGGCGAAACAAAGTTTTGTCATGCCAGTTTCCAGATAGGTAAAAAAAAGTTTTACCAGCTTCGTTCCAAATTGGTAAGACAAAGTTTTGCAAGCTCTATTCCAAGGCCAGCTAAACAAAGTTTAGCTAAGCCAGATTCCAACTGCTCTAGACAGGTAATATAAGAGGCTCAGGTACGTTTCTTATCCTTTATCCATCCCGACCGGACTACTTTGACCTTCGTCTTATCAGACTCGGACAAAGTGGAGGCTTCTGTAGACAACTCAAAGTTGTCTACTAGCCTTAAGGGTACCCGATGATGATGCTAAAACTAATGACTAAATGAAAATTGACAATGTTATAATTAACGACTCTTTACATTTATTTTCCCAAAACCACTTAAAATAGCCTACAACCACCCTTCGATTCCATTTAGTGCATTTCGAACCAAATAATTAATTGTAGAGCTTATCTATTGAAACTTGATTTGAGGTAAGTCTGATTGGCCAAAACCAATGACAACCAAAAGTATAGTACCGAGCGAATTAGGAATCTCAAATTTCTCGAGTCATACACGGACACATTTGATATTTGTGATAGCTTTTGTACAAGAATTTAATCAAGAAGCAAAAAAGAGGATAAAACAAACTTAGTGATGCATGTGCATGGAAAGTTGGAAACACACGGATGACAAGAGTAATAATAGGCATGCCAAAACAGAGAAGGACTCTTCTGGCCTTCCAACTATCCAACTATATCTTTTCAGAGCCCAAGTCTCATTCAAACTCCAATCTCTCAATACTATAAATACCTGACGCATACACGAGAATAATACGGAGGACAAAAATAGACTAAAGACGAGACATACATACACGGATACACATACAAGATCCATAAACTCTATACTCCCATACACCGTCTCAGATATATTATCCCAGTTTCAAATCACACATCCACATTAAATTGTCCCAAGTTTCCATATAAGCGCATAAGAGCCGATAATTTACGACAAAGTCGAAACTCATTCATAGTCAACATCCAAATAGGGGTGAGGGTGCCAATTCAAATAAGTTTTCTTCACTCTTTCTTTCTTATTTCTTTTATTTTCTTTATTTCTTTATTTATAGTATAATTCGTATAATTGTATATAAACTAAGCTCGTAACTTGTCCTTGTAAATAATTGTATAAAATTTGTTTATAACCTCCTTTTCTTTGTCTTTAATTCATCAAATATATAATATTACAAATAAATAGGAAAGGCCGTCTGTTTGATGGGCGGTCCAGGTGCCTAACACCTTCCCTGACCGTACCTTTTCCCCCGAATCCGCAATCTTTGGTTCAGACCGGAGTGACATATCAATCCCCATTCCAGGGATCAAAATGAGTCTTTTCCGTTTAACTTATTTTTGTATGTTTTTTTATAAAACCTACTGGCGACTCCTCCATATTATTTATTTCAAAATTGAGATTTTTTCAGGGATTTCACACTCCCTCACTTGCTCTCTTTGCAAAAATTGGTCAATTAAGTGAATGCAATGCAATTAACTTAAGTAAATGCAAGTTAAGGGTTAGAATATTTACAAATGGTAGTTTAGCGAGAACTCCACCAAACTCTCCTCCATTTAAAGCTTAAGCAATGGGGTAGAGCGAGGACGTTGTTGATGTTTTTCAACATCCCGCAGAAGTAGTCGAAAGCTTGTTCACATTCATAGTAGAAGTCTTGTGTAGACTTTGGTACATTGTCGCTTTCATTTACGCAAAACCCCGTGTCAAAGTGGCGATGACAAGGATTCAAATAGCCTTGGTCTTAGTATCATTGCATTCCCAATATAAGGGTTGTCAACCCTTCAAATTCATTGTCTCAAAGACCGCTAACTTCTTTTATCTCGCCTCCTTTGTTATAGGTATCATGACTAGGCGTAGTAATTTCTCTTTTCTTGTTACTTGAACCCTCAAGGTTCCCATTGTTACTTCTCACATGAAACAAGCTACTCAAACTCTCTTCCTTAGAATTAGGCATTTCCTTTAATTTCTCCTAGTGCTATCTCAATCTCGTCGACTTCTTGCTTCTAATTAGGCATTTTCTTTAATTTCTCCTAATAGGAATCTATTCCTTGATAGGGTCATGATATGGTGATTCCATCTCCTTGTCTTTGGTGTCCTCTTTGCTACATGGTTAACCACAAAGTATGGTTCATTTAGATGGGGAGCTTTCATAGCCTTATTGAGGTTAAATGTCACTTTCTCATCCCCCACTTCAAGGGTCAACATCCCATGTTTCACATCAATTACCGCTTCGGCGGTATGCAAGAAAGGTCTTCCAACAATGATCATATATTAGCATCCTTGGTCATTTCCACTATCACGAAATCTACCGGTATAAAAAACTTACCTACCCGTACGGGTACATCTTCTAACACTCCTAGCAGCTTTTTTGTAGAGCGATCCGCCTTTTGCAACGTCGTGATTGTACATTTAAATTCTCCCATACCTAGCCTTTCACATCTTGCATATGACATGACACTTACACTAGCTCCAAGATCACATAGGGCTCTCTTAATGGTTTGATCACCTATTGTGCATGGAATGGAAAAGCTCCCGGTATCCTCAAGCTTAGGTGGTGAGTTTCCTTGGATGATTGCACTACTCGTATCGGCAAAGGCCATAGTTTCCATTTTGCCAATGGATCTTTTCTTGGTGACAATATCTTTCATGTACTTAGCATATGCCGGTACATGTGTGATCAATTCCGTGAATGGTATATACACTTCCAAATTCTTCATAATTTCCGTGAACTTTTCAAGTTGTTTATCAAACTTTGGCTTTGCTTGTCTACTTGGGAAAAGCAACCTATCAATGATAGGCTCTTCTTCCGTGTTGTTTTCTTCATTTCTCTTCTTTAAAGATTCATTTGTAGTGGATTCCACTACTTTGTCATGTTTCTTCAAAGCTTCCTTTTCTCTCCTTTTCTCCAACACTCTCCCTTCTACCATTTCCTTACCCTTGCTCCTTGCCTTAACAATTTCTTCCTCAATCGTCATTGTTGGTCCCTCATAATTTGTGCCACTTTTCAAGTGAATGGCATGAACGGTTTCATGTTTATGAGGAGGATTACCTTGAGGAGGTAATTGCCCCTTTGACTTTAGCAACTTGATGAAACTAATTGGGTCATTTGAGTTTCTAACATCTTGTTGTGAGCTAAGATATTGTTGATGGCAATGTCTTTGTCTTGGAAATCTTTTTGCATTTGGTTGAAGAAATCTTGTTGATTCTTTTGCATTTGCAAAACCGCCTTTTGCATGTCAAAGGGTTGATCATTGGGTGGGAAGGATTGGTTTTGATTGTAGAGGGGTTGATGTGGTCATAAAAATTGCCCTTTTAACCCCTAATTGGACCTCATTTCGCATGCTCTCTTGCACTTATTAGGGTTATTTCGGGGTCTTTTGCTTCCTATTTGCTTTTTTATTTGGTTTTAGCTCGTTTGTAGAAAAGGAAGCAAAATGGGTGAAAATCATGCATAAACGGAGCATTTAGGAGCCTAATTGACGGTACTAATGACCAAGCATAAAGAGGAAGCGGAAACCAAAGACTCGTATCAAGTCTTGGAGGCAAATTAGACTAAGTTCCCCCTGATAGGGCTGTCATGTATCCAAATCAAAGATATATACCCAACGGGTCTAACCTAAGCTAGTGTATTCGGGGTCGAACGCAAGGAGACGCGAGTTTCTATAAAAGTTGTCATGGGTGAATTTTATCAAGGTCGATATGATTGATGTTTGGTTTGGTTTATTAAGATGAAAGCAGTGATGAAAATAAGATGTAAACAATAATGATAAAAGATCTAGAGGGAATGAGGTCACACATGCATATTTGCAAATATCAATGTCGAAATAGATGAACATAAAATCAATTGTTGTTTAGGTTATTAGCAATTTCCTCTCGGCCTATTACCAACCATAGAACGATTACTAATGAGCTCTCGCACAAATTAGATCGGACTATTAAAACATGCTTAGCCTAATTCTATTCTCGACTTTCGCTCTTAGGAAAAGAATAAAAAATTAATCAACAATTGTGATCAAGAATGGAAGATTAACATTACGAAACAAGCATGTGATATAAACAACAAATTGATATTAAAACTCCTAATCCAACATATAAAAAGTGCTAATCAAACATGGATTCCCCGCCCCTAGATTAATTAAAGTACTCAAACATGATGAAATGTAAACTATTGACAAATAAAGATGTAAACAAAAACATAATTATAATTATAGGATTGAAATGAGAAAATAATATAACGAGAAATAAAATAGAAAATAAGAAATTACCAAGTAAACAAGAACAAGGAAGCGGAGAAATTTAAGAACAGAACTTGAATAAAAATCGAATCCGAAATGTAAATAATTGAAACAAAGTACGTACATGATATTAAAATAATTTAGATTTTTATTATTCTAACCAAACAACAGAAAAAGACGGCAGAATGAAAAGATATCCCAAGTGCAGCCATTTATATAGAAAGCCACGAAGGAAGCTGAAGGGGTGCACGTTTCAGCACAACATTACCAACTGATTAGTGAAATACCATGTCGCTAAATATTAGAAGTAACTACTAAATTAACAATTTATAAGCCAAACTATACTCTAGATTACTCTAATTAATAAAGCAATATAGTGCAAGTAAGGGTCGATCCCAAAAGAAGGACTTTTAAACTAAAGACTTGAATTGTAACCTATTGAATACTCCCTTCAAGTTTGATCAATCTTCCCTATTTCTCTTTTGAGCTTATTTTCTTATCTTCTCCTTTTCTTTTTTGGTTATCTTTTATTCATTCTTTATTCATCATCTCTCCTAAAAAGTCAACAATTTCCCCTACTTTATTCATTATTCATTCTTTATTATTTTCTCTCTCAACAACCCATACTACTTTATCCATTTTTTTATTATTTTCCTTATTTTTGGTGCAAAAAGCAAAGGGGAGGATTGATCAAACTTGGAGGGAGTACTAATTAAGACTCTAACTACCAATTAATACCCTAATGACAATTTAAACTCAACAAAAGGAACTAATCACAAACAATGGGTATTAACAATGTTCAACTAGTAGGAAACATAGATGGAAAAGGCATTTGATTGGAAACAACATGAAAATGTGTAAAAATGGAGACTTTGCTATTGTGGCAATACAACAAACACTTAATAAGCACAAAGTAATAATGAGAAAGAACTTGGTATAATCTCTTCTTAGTCACCAACAAATGATAGAGCTTGACTCTTTTTACTCTCCTAAGGTTATCCACCCAATACTACAATATCAAGATATTAGCATACACAAATTAAATCATACATGTATCCTCTTCAAGTTTAGCCAACTATTCATTAAACCATGAAAGACAACTAAGCATGAGCATTAAGAACCTTTACCAAGATACTCAAGCTAGGATGAATTCTCATCAGATTAAATCATACAAATGAGAAAAAGACACAAACTTTCCTACTTGTTATATGAATCCTTTAAATCAAATCAACACACAACAAGGTTGCTTCAAACAATCCTAGATAAATTAAATCATTTCTCTAGAATTTGCAATAGTCAAGAAAATAGGATGCAAGGATGATCAAACCACACATTCATTCACTCAACATAAGAATTAAATCCAAGGAAAGAGTATTAGATAACTTTAAAGGAGATTAAAGATTCTTACAATACCAAAGTTGATGACTTTGAAAGAAATTACACCAAGATGAAAGTTTAGCCTTCCATATCCTTAGAAGAACCCAAAAAATGTGGAAAGATTAATATTCAATGTCAAAAGATTACAATTTTCTTCCTAAATTACCAAGTTCTCTTACAAGATTTTGAGATTATTGCCTAATAGGATGCTAATCTAAGTCTTCAAAACATGAGATATATATAGGGCTGCACTCCCTTCTAGGTTAAGTCGTCTCATGAAAGCCCAAACACGGACTGTTAAGTTAAGCCCGTCTTTAAATCGAAATGTGCAGGCTTCTGGAAGTGGCGCAGGCTACACAGTCTGCACAGGCTGCGCAAATTGGCGCAGGCTGCGCTTTGCACTGTACTCCGTCAAAAAATCTGATCTTTTAGCTTCGTCCTTGGCTTTCCCATTTTCACTTGTACTTTCTTGGTTTGTGCGAGCTTCTTATCCAAGGCAACAAGGAAACGGAATAGGCGGTGCATGTCCAAGATTTGTGCATAACTTGGCCTCAAAACTTGAATAAACAACCTAATAAACACAACTAGACTCGACATATTTGACTCCATCAAATACCCCCACACTTAGACTTTTGCTCGTCCCGAGCAAAACTCGGAACAAGCACTTGCATAAGTCCATAGGTGAGCGTGAGGATAATTGACCACTCTTCCCTCACAACTACCTTCTCATATCTCCCTCATTAACAATCCACCGATTAAAGGAAAATCTAGACTCAAAGGTGTCACTCACTCTTCTCTCACACCTCCTCCTTATATCATCCCTCAAAACAAGACACGACACTACTCAACCTCCGACTCATCACGCAACTACACCCTTCTTATATCACCAAAGAAGTAGTAATGGTCACTCTTGCCTTATCCCAAGGCAATAACAAAGTGACCCATCGAAATCCTCCAATCAATCACAACACATCACTACTTATAACACCCCCTTATCACTCCATACAAATGCAAGCCATGGTTACTAAGTTGGACAACACCACAACATTCACAACTTAGCAACCCAAGAAGAAACCACCAATTTGGGATATATTGTGACTCAAAAAGAAATTAAATCCTAGTCTAACCTTCTTCCAAGACCCTCCTTATCGCTCCCTTCTTATCCCTCCATTTTTTTGGTATTTTTCAAATTTTTCAGATTTTTTTTTTCTTTTCAAAATCGCTCATTTTGCCTAAGGTGCCCTTTCGGGTTTTCACCTTAGCTTTTTCTTTACCTCTCATTGGTGGCTCTTACTCGATTCTTCATTTTGACCGGAATGCCCTTTCGGGTTTTCATTCCGTCCTCGGCCACCTTTTCCAATCTTGTCTTAGGTGCCCACCCTTGTGAGTTTTCACCTAGCCGGGATTTTTTTTTACATCAAAAAGGAAATATGTACATATATTACAATCATCTCACTCCCCCACACTTAGATCACACATTGTCCTCAATGTGGAGGAGTACCATCACCTTCTCAAGATTAGTTGTTGAAGGGACCCGAGCCTTTACCTTGCTCATATGTCCCTTGATTTCTTCTCCTCCTTTCTCTTGCTTCTCTCTCTCTCTTTTCGCCCTCTCATAGGCTTCATCAACTTGTTGCTCATTAATGTTTGGTTGGTAGGTGGGATCATTATGGTGGAGAGTCATGCCAAAGAGACCGCGGATGAGGCCGAAGGAGTCTTCTTGTGCTTGGGCATCATGGTAAGAGTCTTCAACGTATTGGTGGTGCCTTTCATTTTGCACCCCAAATTGATGGCTCACTTGCTCCCTCCACTTATTTTTAGCCTTCCCTATAGCTTGATTATCCTCCATTTGCTTAGCTTGTTGTTTTTGCCAAGCAAAGGATTCCTTTTGTCGTTTGGCTATCCCTTCAAGCATCCTCATTTGAGCCCGCTCGGCCTCCGCACTCAACTTTCGGTGCTCCATGCTAGCCATCCTCCATTGATCTAGACTCTCAACCCTTGGCACTTGTTATTGTTGCCAAGCATAAGAACTATCAACTCTCCCACTTATGACCTCCAAAGTCCCCCGGGTCTCATTGAAGTAGTTGAATATTTGTTGTTGCCAAGGGGCGATTGGAGTGCTAGAACTTCCCCCCGCCTCATACATTGGGGTGTCATGTATAGTTGGGCCACTCTCAATCCTTTCAATCTCCCTTTCTTCTTCACTTTCAACATTAACAACCGAAGATGTAACCACCCTTCTTCTTTATGCCCTTGGCTCTTGTTGTTGTTGTGTATCGGCCGGGCAAAAGAAATGAATGGCATGGGAGCCACTAGGAATCGGGCCATTCCGAGGTAGAGTCATATATGGAATTTTCCCCACTCCCAACCAATCGCATCTAAAATTGATAGCATCAAAGACCTTGATCATGTGGGTTTCTTCTTACCCTTGAGTGTTGTAGAAATAATTTCCCCAAACGGGGTTTTGATCATCCGGGGCTTCCCCCACATACTTCTCCACAAAGAGGGTGATTAAGCCCCCACCATTGATAGCACCTCCTTTCCTCTTCCTGTGCTTCAAACATGAGTTCACAAAAAGTCTTGCCCAATCCGGCACACCTTCCCCCTCCGGGAGCATAGTCCAAATGCACTCCCTTACCGAGTCACAAACTTTTGTCGGTTCTCCCATAAAGAAGAACCAACAAGCTAAACTTCTTGTCAATATTCGGATCACGGAGTTGCTAATGGCGGAATGTTTATCATTGTGGTCTTGGGTTTGTCTCCCCGTGAGATGACACCAAACTTCATTAAGCTTTTCTTTGGGTGGGTTGACTGGAGAAGGTATTTTAGTGGTTTGCAAAACTTCCCGGACTTCATCAAATGTGATTGAGTGCCACACTTTGTGAAGTCGAAAATTCACCCTCTCATTAACTCCCTCCCCCGTTTTTGACATGGTTGAAAGGAATTAAAAAGTAAAAGACCGGAATGTATCATCGTAAATGTCCATGTACCTCTCTAACCCTACCCGACTCAAAAGTTGGAATGTGAGTTTTTCTAAGCCTAGTTTATGGAGTGTGTCGCGGTGGATGAATTTTGTAATGGGTAATGGGTTGTCTTTTTCAAGCTTTTTGAAAATTTTCTTTTGTTCGGAATTCAATCCCTCATCCCCATTAAACACTTTGGGAGCACTTGCTTCCCCTTGTTGAACGGCCTTCCTATTTCCGAAAACCATTGTACCTAGCAAGAAGGAGTAATAACACTACCAACAAAGCACTCAAAACTGTTTTTCTCTGTTTGAGGCAATTCAACAAACACCTTCTATGCACTAATTCAAGAAGGTGGAAGTGAATGATGTTTGTTGAATACCCTTTCCCTTACACAGAAAACAAGTTTGTCCCAGCAAATATACACTACAATCAACAATCACAATCCAAAATTTCAACCATCAAGTATCTAATTTCGGATTTTTGCAAAGTAATAAAGAGAAAAGTTGGAAAAGTTGTTATACCTCCCCGAATCCACTTAAAAATGCTCAATGATTGATGTATAATGCCAATAACCCGCCAAGAATGCTCCAATAACCCAGAAATACACTTGAAAATGCTTGAAACACGAAGCTTGGAAAGTTAGGATTTGGGACGAAATCGGGTGAAAATCAGATTTTTGATGTGCAAAGTGAGTGATTGATGATGGTATGTTGGTTGGGGAAGGAATTTGATGATGAAGTTGGGGTTTTGTTGAAGTTTTGATGGGATTTTTAATGGTGGGATGTGGTAGGGGATGGTGTTTGTTGAAGAGGATGCTCGAAATTATGATGAGAGAAAGGGAAAGTGTCGTGAAATAGTCTAACTTTTAATCCCGTGGCAGCTCATTGCGCAGGCTGCACAATTTGTGGGCAGGCTGCGCCTTTTTGCGCATGCTGCGCTTTAAGGCGCAGGCTGCGCTTTTGACTGGAGTGCGTGGTTAAAATATCAAATCTCAACTTCTTCCCTTGTTGAAATATTTAGCCTTCTTATGTGCCTTTCTCTCATCTGACTCGTGTAGTTGATATCCCGAGTCATTTCAACTCCCATTACGACTTTGGCACGCTTCCCAAGAATCTCCATCCGACTCCCTTGACACTTCAACAAACCATAAAAAGGTTCCAATTTGATGCTTATAAACATGTGAAAGTAATAAATAAACAAGAAAGCGGTAAATTCTATGCTAAGGAGAGTGTATTTACAAAGGTTGCCGTTTTTTAACGTCGATCGCTCGACTTAGTGCTTCATCTGTTCATGTTTGATAAATTGGGTCTTCCAAAGTGACTTCTTCCAACATTTGTGGTTCCATTCCTTCATGATATTCCTTGAGACGTTGTCCATTCACTTTGATCATCTTTCCCATGCTTGGGTTTTCAACTTCCACCGCTCCATGAGAATGGACCTTCCTTACAATGTACGATCCAATCCATCTTGACCTTAGCTTTCCGGCGAACAACTCGAGCCTATTTTGGAAGATAAGAACTTTGCTACCTTCCTTGAACTCCCTCCGACTTATCATCCGGTCATGCCAAACTCTTGCTTTCTCCTTGTATATGACGGCATTATCGTAGGAGTTAAGACGGATTTCTTCAATTTCTTGAAGTTGAAGCTTCCTATGGAGGCCCGCATCATCGATGATTTAATTGAAATATTGATGGCCCAATAGGCTTTATGCTCCACTTCCAAAAGAAGGTGTCATTCCTTGCCATAGATGAGGCGGTACAGGGACATACCAATCGGGGTCTTGTAGGCGGTGCGATACGCCCAAAGAGCGTTATTCAACCTTTGACTCCAATCTTTTCTATCGGGGTTCACTGTTTTTTCTAAGATACCCTTGATCTCCAGATTAGACACCTCCGCTTTGCCGTTTGTTTGTGGGTGGTAAGCGGTGTCAACTTTATGCATGACCCCATACTTTTTGAGCAACCCCTCCATAATCCGGTTGCAAAAGTGGGTGCCTCGGTCACTTATCAACGCCCTTGGATAACCAAACCTAGAGAAAATGTGGCTTTGAACAAAACTTGAAACCGTTCTTGCATTATCATTCTTAGTTGGTATGGCCTCAACCCATTTTGAAACATAGTCTACCGCCAATAGAATGTAGAGATAGCCATCCGATTTGGGGAATGACCCCATGAAGTCTATTCCCCACACATCAAATATCTCTAAGTAGAGCATAGGTTGTTGAGGCATCTCATTCCTCCTTGATATATGTCCAACCCGTTGGCACTTGTCACAAGTCTTTGTGAATATGTGGGCATCTTTAAAGATGTTTGGCCAATAGAACCCGCTTTCAAGAATTTTCCGGGCCGTCCTTTGGGGGCCAAAGTGACCTACGCAAGCATATTCATGGCAATGTTTGAGGATAGATGGTATCTCTGCATCCGACACACATCTTCGGATAACTTTGTCTTGACACATCTTCCATAGATAGGGATTATCCCATATGTAAAACCGGGCATCGACTTTGATTTTGCTTCTTTAGCTTGATGACAAAGAGGTAGGAAACTTCTTTGTCACTATGTAATTTACCAAGTTGGCGTACCATGGCTCCGTTATCCTTAAAGCATAAAGAGATTCATGAGGCAAACTCCCATCAACGACCCCCATTCTTTGCATTTGTTGATCATTAAGTTGTAGTCAACTAAGGTGGTCGGCCACAACATTTGCCAATCCCTTTTTCTCTCTTATTTCAATGTCAAATTCACTTAATAGGAGAACCCACCTCATAAGCCTTGGTTTGGTTTCTTTTTTGCTCACAAGTTGAGTGATGGCCTTGTGGTTGGTATAGACAATCACTTTGACTCCTGATAAGTATGACTAAAATTTCTCAAGAGCATATACTACCTGTAGATACCCAGTATCTGCTGAGACTCCAACAAACACCCGATGATTATCGGACTATAACATGCTTTGGAATCGCGGCGTTTGATCGACAGTTTGTGTACAATTTTACGTCGGAAAACTTAAAACGATTTCGAAAATAAAACATTTCAAAAATACCTAGAGTGTTTAATGCACGACGACAGGGCCGCAATGACACTAACTAGAGTCAAAACCGACACCGGACCAAAAACCGACTCAAAAATTCAAAACCCGACTCCAACAACGAGTCAAACCGAGTCAACCACAAAAAAACAAACATTCAAAACCTTTTATGTTAAGATTTCCCGGATTTATGTCTGGTCAAGTACCAAACATATGACTACAAATCCTAGGATAGAACAAATCATGATTGCTCTTGTGTGAAAGCGACAAGACAACTCGAAGACCCGCGACGTGGCTCGCGCCTCTTTGAGCATCCCAGGTGGCCACCTCGCTCAAAACTCACACAACCACTCATTTTCCTATAAATACCCTACAAATGCCCCCATTTAAGAACTTACGCGAGTGTCCGCCCCCTCTTTTCTCCCTTAAAATTCTCGACTCGACTTCTTAAGTCACAATCCGACGCGTATTTACGACCTACCGATCGTAAATACAAGCCTTACACATTGTTTGGTACCGTCATCGTGCATTAAATCACTTGACCGACCACTTCGACCACTACACCGTCACTAATCTTAAAACACTCTTTTTACTTACCAAAACGGTTTTAAACCGAGTTTTTTCCGACCAAACGAGTTGTTACACTTACGTCGGTCACTCGCCATAACCAAACATGTAAGTATGAGGGTGTAAAAATCCTTCTTTTATCATGTTTTTATTTGTTTCATGACTACAACATGCTAAAACATGAACCAAAACATGGAATAAACGAGCCAAAACCGATTTTTGGTTTGAGACAGAAGCCCCTTGGTTCGCCGGCTTGCCCGCGCCTCAATGGGGTGTCCAGGTCAGAATGCAACCGTGTTTGTTCTCGCCATTTCCCTTTGATTCATTTTCATATTTACAATCGGTTTTTACTATTTCAAATATTTTCAAACCTTTTATTTTATTTTATTTTATTTGTTTTAAGCATAAAACATTTTTCACCCTTGGTTCCTCATACCATGACGGTTAAATCCGTGTTTCGGTGATAATATTTGTCTAATAACATTTAAAAGGTATTTTAAAGCCTTTTATTTCATTTTTGGGAGGTATTTTAAAGCCTTCAATCATTTCTTTACATTTTCAAAACAATCATATTAGTCACTGACACAAAGTCATCATTGGTTCTATATACCATGCCGGATTTTAACCCGGGTACGATGATGAGTATCGACTAATGATATTCAAGTGAACTTAAGACAATTAGTTCATAATTGCTTTCAAAACTATTTATGTCAAGCTTGTCAAGTCGAACCCGACACCGAATATTATAAAAATGATGATGATTATTCGGGTCTAGTTCTTTAAATCACCAAATGCGGTCTAAACAACCCTTTCAAATCAAATCGGGTTCAAATACCCATTTTTCAACACGTTTTATAACGTTTTCTAAATGGCCAGAATATTGCATATAACCGTAGGTTGACCCGCGCCTAAAACAGGCCTTTCAATTCTCATTTTCAAAACCAGGGGAGGCCCCTTGTACCGCTAGCTGGCTCGCTCCTCATGTAGCCGTCTGGTACAGGACCTGTTCCCTTTCCAGCACTCGTCTAGGATGATCCCGACTCCGGTTAGCCCGGATATAGGATGGATCAGATGACTATTTTCTTATTCAAAATCACGTTTGCAAAATGTCTTACTAAGACAAGTGGATTATGTTATGCACCATAAACCTAATTTGGTAAATGTATGTTTAATTTTCGTCTTGCATGCAAATCAATCATTAATCCAACTCGACATCTTATACTTGATACTTGGATTAAATCAACCGACTTAGAAAGCTCTCACATGTTAGGTTTAAATTATTGGATGTGCATTCATGCATTTAAACCGTTTTATCAACTTTTGCATTCAACCAACCAAGATCGATCAGTAGAGGCCGCTACCGCGGGCGGGATTGGGTGTCTGATTAAAGGGCTTCCCAATATGTACCTTCACCTCTTAATCATAAACTTTGGATAGTGGACGACCTTATCCAGGGCATACGAGAGTCATTTTAGAGATAGGATGCTAAAGAGGGACGATTTCCTTATCTTTTGTACCTATGTCAAACGCTGCTTTGTGCTTTGATTTGACCGAGGTATAAAGTGGATTTCGAACGGGTTCCAAGTATCCCACAAATGCTTGGTGGCGACTCCGAACATCTCTAATCGTTTCAAGACCTTTAACGAGACAAAACCGACCGATCTAAAATGATCCGGTCGAAAGCATTTTTACGCCGCCGAGCGTGGCTTTCAAAAGACCGCTATACGTCCACAGATTGGCTTGGCGTGTAGGTGGCTATGTCCACAGATTGGCGACTCCGCTGGGGAAAAACTAGGACACTTACGTCTCTGTGATCCCTAGATGGTGAGACTCGAACGAGGTCGTGGTTGGAATGCATTAATTGATATTACGGTCACGGTCGGGTTCCTTGTCCGGGCCCACAACCTAACCTTCATTGACCAATTGGCTCGTCTCGTCGTTGTGAGTTTTCTCATCCCCGCATTTCGAATCCCGATTGAGTCAAGCATACCATTGACATCACACATTTCTGTTTCGTCAAAGAGCTTTCATCACTTTCGAGCACGAGGCTAGGGCACCCTTCTTACACACTTTGTTTGGATTGGTATCCCTCTCGCAAATCGGGGTTTGATTGCTTGGTGTGTAACCCACCCTTCTAAGCCAAAACCCGTGTCAGCATAATGCATAATATAATGAACTGTGAGTGCTTATGTGCTACTTGATCATAAGTCCTTCCGTGTCATTTTCAAACTTTTAAAATCACCCTTTTTTGCGCCGTTATAATGGCCATTTCAAACCTGAGTCTTTTGCCGACCGTTGCACGCCTTTCTAGGCCGTCGTAATGACGATTTTCAAAGTCGGTTTTTATAGCCATTTCAACACGCCTTTCTAGGCCATCGTAATGACGATTTTCAAACTCGGTTTTTATAACCATTTCAACACGCCTTTCTAGGCCGTCGTAATGACGATTTTCAAACCCGGTTTTTATAACCATTTCAACACGCCTTTATAGGCCGTCGTAATGACGATTTTCAAAACCCGGTTTTTATAACCATTTCAACACGCCTTTCTAGGCCGTCGTAATGACGATTTTTAAACTCGGTTTTCTACAACCATTTCAAATCACCTTTTTACGCCGTTATAATCGCCGCATCTAGACACGGATTTTAACCCGTTTCGCGCCGACAATGGCTGTTTCAAAACCCGTGAAAAGCACGCACCCTTTTCTCGAGACACTTTTGAGATCCCGAGGACCATGCACCGTCCACGAGACCTCTTCAAACATTTCAAACTCGATTTTCAAAACATACAATTTTGAATTTCAAAAACCGTCTTGGGAAACAATACACTGTTTTCCGAGCCGATTCAAACTCAAAACCGTCTTTTTCAAAATAAACTTAAGACAACCCTTTCAACTGACCGACTTGCGGAGATCTCTATCTCAGGAAGCCGTCCGCAAAGTGACAAATGAATCTTTTTTAAAATTTCTATTTTCCGAAACTTCAGTCTACCATTCCAATTACGCTTCATGTCTATCAAGTCGAAGCAAACGTACTTATGGGTCTTTAATTATGAGTCGTCTCACCACGAGACCCGTCCAATGGCGTCACGCCGTTATGTTGGACTCGTGTCAAAATTTCGGTCAACACCGTCACGTCATAAATCGAGTCAGCACCGAGGAACCACACACGGTCACCCTCGTCTTGTTGAGTCTGATCTTTGTCACGTCCTTTGTGTTGTCTGCGTTCAGTCTTTGAACCGTGTCAGGTTGAATTATAATGTGAGCCGTTTTTCTGCTTCAGAGCCATGGCCCTGTCTTCAACTTCGTCTGTCAACAGCAACAACAATGATAATAACAGAGATGTCACAATTGATCAGCTAGCCAGCCTGCTCACCACTCTTAAGGTTACCCTGGATCATGCCGAGACCCGTATTGACGCCCTAGAAAAAAAAAGAAACTGGAGAACATAATGCTCCGCCTCTGACTGAAACTGAGAAGAATCTAAAGCTCTTGTAAGAACAGCTCCTAGCCCGGGGTAACAATATCCATCTTGAGAACAACCGAAGGTTCGAACCTGTTGGGGATCAACTACCCGACAACTTTACCCTAACTGATGTACCTAAGTTCAAAGGAGTGGAGGACCCGCTCAATCATATCCGTGCCTTCAAAGACTACATGGCCATTAAGGGGATCAAACAGAAACTTTTCACCCGGATCTTTCCGTCCTCTTTGGAACCGATCCCTCGCCAATGGTACTACTCCCTTGATCCAAAAAACCTTACTACTTGGGATGAGGTCGTAGTTGAATTCGCCAAACAATATGCTGACAATGTTGAAATCTAAGCCAATACCCGTACCCTTGAGGTCCTAACCCATAACGATAAGGAGGGGTTCACCGAGTTCTTAACCCGTTGGAGGAGGGTGAGTACTCAGTTGGTCAGTAAGCCGAGTGAATCAACTTTGGTGGAAAAGTTCGTCAACAATCTCCGCTCAGTGTACGCCAACTTACTAAGGTACCAAAATATTAAGACCTTTCAGGATCTGCAAATTCTGGGAACACGCATTGAAGATGACCTCCGGAAGGGCGTCTTGGCCAAGACCACTGGCAGAGGCTACCAGGGGTCCACCTCAACCGGGTCCCGTCCCTATGGTCAAATGAACAAAATTGATGAGGTCAACCTCGTTGAACCATCTGCTAAGAGAGCTGAGCACCCCCAGAGAGTGTTCACTAATAGAAGGTCAACTTATGCAAGTGCTCTGAAGAGGCGCATGGACCAGGGGAAGCTACAACCAATCGGACCCACCCCGGATCCGACCGAAGCTAGGAAATCCCGCTTCTGGAACCCCAATGCCTATTGTTAGTACCATCAAGGGAAGGGACATGATACTGAAACCTGCTTCAAACTCAAACACATCATCCAAGACATGATTGAGAAAGGGGATTTACCTTTACCCCCGCCGACTAAGCCAAACAACAAAACAAATCCTCAAGAAATCCACGCATCTCCATCGATAAGACAACTCTGGACTGCTCACACCTCATCCTGCCAGTTGATGACGAGGTGAATGCCTTGGAGAAAGATCCATCAGACGGGGTATTTGTGTTTAGTGCCGCCACTATGCTCACCATGTTCCAACAGGTTGAGGAAGCCATAGCCAGTCTCTCCGAAAGGATCACCCGACTTGACGATGGCTACCGTCGACTTATCTTCAATCCTCCGCCACCATGCCCGAGGGAGAGTTCCCTAAGCGCCGAAAACTACCCTCACCAGGATGGATTGCTCCCGCGACCATTCTAGCATGCACCTCACAATAATCACCCTCACAATAATCAAACCCACAAAAACTACCCTCACAAAAATTACCCTCACACAAATATCCCTCACAAAAACTGCCGCCGAGGAATACCCCTCCAAGGTGCCTTCGAGATCCTGAAATCAATGGCATCTGGAGAGACGACATTGAAGATGTCTACCTTGTCCCAGAGAAAGAGAAACGGGCGAAAGAGATCGGTCACCTTACCCGGTCCGGATGCCCCTATCAGAATCTGAACAATCCAACGGTCATTCCAACAACGAACGACCAAGTCGTCCCGGACGTAGACACTCAACCAAAGGCTCCTGAGAATTCAATCCTCAAATAGCTTCAGAAGGCAAAAGTCGAGATCTCAATTTGACAACTGATCGCGATATCCTTTGAGCATCGTCAGGCTTTGCTGCAAGCCTTGGGGAAATTAACCGTGCATCCCCTGAAGAAATAGTGGCGCACATGACAAGGGACGCCCCTGATTTAAACAACCCAGTCGTCTTCTCCGACGAAGATATCCCTCCCTTCAGAGCCAACCATAACCTTGCCCTGTACATTACCGTGCAATGTCTCAGGAAGAATGTGCCCATGGTCCTTGTAGATGACGGATCCGCGGTAAATGTCATTCCCCTCAAGACTGCTCACAAGCTGGGTATTAAGGAAGCTGATTTGGTCCCAACAAATCAAGGAGTATGCGCCTACGACGGCACTCGCCGCAAGGTCGCGGGGCTTATCACTCTGACTGTCGCAACCGGACCACTGGAAAGACAAACCAGTTTTCAGGTGGTCGACATCGATGCCTCTTTCAATATGCTCCTGGGACGTCTCTGGATTCACGCCGTCAAGGCAGTTACCTCAACTCTCCACCAGAAGATCAGGGTCCCCTTCGACGGCAAAACAATCACAATCCCTGCTTCCCCGATCAAAGCTGTCATGAGAAAGGGAATAGCCTCCCAGACCATTGAGGAAGATGATAATGAAATGTGGGGATTCCAAGCTATGAACGCCATAACTGATGAATCAACACCCTTTGATTGTGACCCGTTTGCTAATCTCACAGTCAACCACATCATGATGCGCCAGGGTTACTTCCCGGGTCTACCCCTCAATCCACTAAAGAGCACCTTACCTCCCTTGAAACAGGCTAAGGTCCCTAACATTCCCTTTGGACTGGGATACGAGCCTACCGATGAAGATATCCAAGAGATGAACCTCCTAGTTCGAAAACGCAAGAAGCACGGGGTTATCCTCCGTCCCTATCATCTGACCTTCAACGGATACTTTGTTCCCGAGGGAGAATAAGAGCTCTACCATGGCTTTCCGGAGCCGATCTATGACCATGTGGCCAAGACCAGGTACACGGGTGTGGAAGTCTTCCAGGACTGCTACTTCATCCCCGACAACACTGAAGCTGCTTCAACCGAGTCTAAGCCATCGTCATGCCTCGACGGACAAGCTGTCACTCTTCTCTTTGGAGAAGATAACATCAAGCACCTCGACTATGAGGACATCATCAACATCGCCTTGAAGGACAATCAATTAGACCCAACCGTCTTGATCTCCGACACTAACTCGGAGAAAGCTACACAGGGCTGGAAGAAGACCGTCAAGTGGACCGATCGCCAAGGTCGTATTCTCAAGATCACAACTGGAGAAGGCCCTATGTTAAAGGAGGGAAGTGAAGAAGAATCTGAATCTGAGTCAGAGTCGGAGTCAGAGTCTGTCATAGCTCCTAACACTCCTGATGTCCCATTCAAGGTCCCCTTCCCACTATTTTATCACAAGGTAGTGGCTGATGCAGAGGCTGAGTCTACTAGGGTCACCCCCACTCCCATGAAAGGTGACAACCTGGAGCCTGTTCCAGGGGCCACCTCCTATGTTGCGTCGCCTCTGACTGACCACGAGATGTCTGTCCTCTCCGAGCTTTTCGCTCGTGTCAACTTAATGAACGCTAACTTTGCTTATGACTCGTCTCAATTTAACTGCAATGCAATTCTGAATGACTATGAGGAATTTGACTTGAGTGACTACCCACCTCACCTAGCCAAAGAACTTGACAAACGGAAAACCAGAACCCCCATCATTGAGGAGACCGAACCTATTAACGTAGGAATTGACAACACACCTCAAGAACTTAGGATAGGGACAACCCTGGACCCCTCGGAAAGATAATAGTTCATTGACCTCCTCCACGAATACAAGGACGTGTTCGCCTGGTCCTACAGAGATATGCCCGGGATTGACAGGGAAATTGCAGAGCACCGGATAACCATTAAGCCCGGAGCCAAACCCGTGAAACAGAAGCTACGCCGGATGCGTCCTGAATGGGCCCTGAAAATCAAGGAAGAAGTGGATAAACAGTTCAAGGCCGGTTTCATCAAAGTGTCTGAATACTCTGACTGGGTGGCCAACATTGTGCCCTTACCGAAGAAAGACGGAAGAATTCGGTTTGCGTCGACTTCAGGGATCTGAACAAGGCGAGTCCAAAGGACGACTTCCCTTTGCCACATGTTCACATTCTGGTGGACAATACTGCCGAGCATGCTTTCCTATCATTTATGGATGGGTATGCTGGGTACAACCAGATTAAAATGGCTGAGAAAGACATGCACAAGACTGCATTCACTACACAGTGAGGTACATATTGCTATACGGTCATGCTCTTCGGCCTCATCAATGCCGGAGCAACCTATCAAAGAACCGCTACCACCCTCCTACATGATATGATGCACAAGGAGGTAGAGGTATATGTCGATGACATGATTGTCAAATCAAGAGATCGGGACGGCCACATCAACGCCCTTCGGAAATTCTTTGCTCCTCTGCGGAAATACAACATGAGACTAAATCCTCAGAAGTGTGCATTCGGGGTCACCTCTGGAAAACTCTTGGGACATGTCGTCAGCAATAAAGGCATTGAGATTGATCCAACCAAAATAAAAGCCCTTCAGCAAATGCCTCGGCCTAGGAACGAGAAGGAGATTCGAGGATTTCTCGGTCAGGTCCAATACATCAGCCGCTTCTTTGCCAAGCTCACCATGATTTGTGAACCAATATTCAAGAAACTTCGCGCTTCCGATCACACCGATTGGGATGGCGATTGTCAAAAGACCTTCGACAGGATAAACGAAATCCTATCCACACCTCCTGTCCTCATGCCACCTCAATCGGGGATTCCTCTATCCTTGTACCTGACTGTTACCAACACAGCCATGAGAGCTATGCTAGCACAAACAGTCGACGGCGAAGAACGGGCCATCTACTACATCAGAAAAAAGTTCATTGAGTACGAGACAAGGTACACCCAATTGGAAAAGACATGCCTTGCCCTAGTATGGTCAACAAAGAAGCTGCGGCATTACATGCTCAGCTACACGGTCAACATCTACTCCAAGATGGATCCTGTCAAATACATCTTCGAAAAACCCGTACTAAACGGAAGGCTGTCTATGTGGACGCTCATGCTGTCCGAGTTCGATCTCAAGTTTGTACCCCTCAAGGTTATCAAGGGAAGAGCAGTTGCCGATTTCCTAGCAGAGAATCTCGTCAATGAAGATCCAACGAATGACACATGGTCACTTCCTGACGAAGACATCCATTGTGCCGATTCCGATGCACGGGACCTATACTTTGACGGTGCATCTAATCTGAGAGGCTTCGGGGTATGAATCCATCTAATATCACCGGAGGGAGAACATGTTCCGATCTCGGTCAAACTAGACTTCGCCGTCACCAATAATGCCGCTGAATATGAAGCTTGTCTCATCGGCCTGCAAGTAGCCATCACACTTGGCATCAAGAGACTGAGGGTCCATGGCGATTCCTCCCTCATCATCAATCAGGTGTCCGGATCATGGAAAATCCGATCTGGCAGTTTAGCTCCCTACCGAACAAAGATCAATCAAGAGGCCAAATTCTTCGACCAAATCGACTACTTCCACTTGCCGCGAGAGGAAAATCAATTTGCTGATGTCCTGGCAAAACTTGCCGCGCTCGTCAACATACCTGACGACATGACATCGATGCCCCTATGTGTCGAGAGAAGGAGCGAGCGAGCCCACATTTGTGCCATCAACGACGACGAGGAAAGCCATGATGAACCTTGGTACCAAGCCATCCTAAACTACAAAACCAAAAACGAATTCCCTCCCAACTCTGATCAAAGAGGACAAAGAGCCATCCGTTTACTTGCATCACAATTCGTGATAAACCAAAATCAACTATACAAAAGAACACCCCAAGGAATTCTCCTCCTTTTCATTGACCATCACAAAGCCAAAAAAGTCATGGGAGAGGTCCACGACGGAGAATGTGGCCCTCACATGAGCGCAATGATGCTTACCCGAAAAATCATGCGGCTAGGTTACTACTGGATCACCATGGAAGCCGATTGCCGTAACTACGTCAAACATTGCCACAATTGCCAAATCTTCGCCAACTTACAACACATACCACCATCCCTTTTATACACCATGACATCACCCTGGCCTTTCTCAACCTGGGGCATCGACATCATCGGGAAAGTTTACCCGGTGGGCACCAAAGGGCATTACTTCATCCTCGTCACCAAAGCACAGTCATATGCAGTCTTGACCGCCAAACAAGAGGCTAAGTTCATCCAAAACAACATCATTTGCCGGTATGGGGTACCCCATGAAATCATCAGCGATCAAGGCTCTCACTTCCGGGCGGAAACTCAGGCCTTGCTGGACAAATACAAGATCAAACGGCATCGATCATCCCCCTACCGTCCCCAAACTAACGGAGCGGTGGAGGCAGCGAACAAAATTCTTGTCACCATTATCAGGAAAATGAAAGACAACTACCGCGATTGGCAGAGCAAACTTCCATTCGCACTCTGGGGATACCTAACCTCGATTCGAACACCGACAGGCGCCACACCCTTCTACCTAGCATACGGTATGGAGGCGGTTCAACCGGTAGAGTTAGAGCTCCCTTCTCTATGCATCCTACTGGAGAGTCAAGTCCCTGAGGCGGAATGGACCCGTCGAAGGTACGAGTAACTCACTCTTCTAGACAAACGGCGACTCAATCCCTTGCACAACGTCCAACTATACCAACGACGTATACAACAGGCGTTCAGCAAGAAGGTCAAACCCAGGAACATCAAGGAGGGCGACTTGGTCCTCAAGTCCGTTTGAGCACCGCTACCCGTCGATCCGAGGGGAAAATTCAAACCTAACTGGGCCGGGCCACACCTGGTCAAGAAAATACTTTCGGGTGGCGCAGTGAGACTGAGTGACCTAGATAGGGAGGATTTTACAAACCCGACCAACCTAGACCAACTCAAGAGATACTATCCTTGAACCATAGTAACCAACAACCCAAGTTTAGTTCTACCACTAGCACCCCTTTTCAAGTCAAGTTCCTCAACGTGTTCTGATTTGATATTGCATGTTTTATCGAGTCTAAGTTGCGGCACCTTGCCCGTTTCAAAGGTCCTTTGATCTGTCAAAGGCAACAACCATTTGCACTAAAAAAAAAAAAAACACCCTGAACTACGAGCATGGTTTGATTTCACCTCTTCAGGTGGATTTGTAGGCAGTCCCTCTTATACCTGAGGGATACAACCACAAAACCTAATCAAAAATTTACAAAACATGTCGAACTACGATCATGGTTTGATTTCACCTATTCAGGTGAATACGTAGGAAGTCTTTTCTTACACAAGAAGGATACAACCATCCCCACAATAAAATACAACCATCCCCATACGACAAAAACCCCCACATACAAAAAACATCCCCATCAAAAAAGAGAAAGAGAACAACATTCCCTTTTCTCCCAAAATACAAAAATAAGCCTTTCTCCCTTCCTACAAAAATCCCACTTTCCCAAGTGCAAACGGTTAGGATGATTCAAGTCGAATTGCCCTTACAAAATGGATGGAAGAAACAAGCATTCATAATTTTCGACACGAGCAATCCTCTTATTTAATTAATAATGGGAGGAATTACAATTTCAACAACAAATAAAGCTCGATGAGTCTACAACTTGTCAAAACTAAGGTTTCAACTAAAATACCTCACATAATAAAACTAGCACAAAACACACAATAACTAGCTAGTACAACATAATAAAAACTCACAACAACAATACAACATAATAATAAAACGGGTAATGGAGGTCTTCACTCTTCCATTCTACCCTTGCCTTTTCCCTCGGGGTACATCTTCCCCTTGTTCTTCTTGTTGGCCCGCCTAGCATGGACTTCCTCCTCGGAACGGATCCTCAACGGATCTAAAACGGTGATGGCCTCCGGTCTAGCACAAGACCCCATGTTCGACCCAAAAAGAGCCAATGCACGGCTCACCGTATTCTTGGGGCCGGAACTCCTCCTCTTCGGTGGTCTTATCACGTCGGGGGTAGCTCCATCAACATACTCCTCAAAGAAGGCACGGTTGCCCTTGCCAACCTCTCGATACTTCAAGTCAACAACCTCGTCCTTACGGAATTTGGATCTCTCCTCCAAGGACGGAGCACATGACCACTTGACATAAGAGGGAGTCACCCATGTCGTGGCAACGGGGTTTGGTACCTCCCAAAGCGGCCGAGTGGCCCACCATCTTTCGAAGACCTCCACAAGCTCGGAGTTCCGGAAAACATTCTCTTGGACAAGAGTATCTTGAGCGGGCACCTTTTGTTGACGCCCCATTTGCCTCATGAGACTTTCGGGATAAATGAAGGAAGCAACCTTCAAACCCACCACTATCAAAGAACGAGGACTAGCACCCGAAGCGGGCAACCCCGTGAAGGACCTCAAGTGCCACCATGGCACCACCCAACAGATATGAGGACCACCCTCCTCCGCCAATCTTGCGGCCCAATAAACCTCGGTAGAAGCAAAACTATCCGGGTACAACTTCTTCCTCATGGTAAGGTGACAAAAGGAATAAGAAGAAGAATCAACTGGAGGCTCTACATACCTTAGCCTCTCCAATAGCCACACTTGAAGGATCCTTGGGGACCCAAATAAGGGAGCTTCTCCACAAGAGCCTTCCTTGTCCAAAGCTTGGATGATCTCTCCAAGCACCAACCACGATGGATCTCTACCATGCTCCATTTGCTCAACCACGTGGATAAGGGTCATGCTACCATAGCATTTTGGCCCCTACTTCTTCAAAACATCAACAAAGAGGTACACATGGACAAGGCAAAAGGCAAGAGCCCTTTTCCTAGCCACCTCCGAAACATTGGCATCTAATCGATTTGAAAAGATGTTGATAAGGAAGTTGACTTGAATTGTCGACAAACCCAACATAGAACGGAATTTCTCCTTGTAGCACAACCGAGTTGGAGGACGCACCGGAACACAACCCGGCCACCCACTAATGGCTCCAACTTCTTCGGCAAGAGGACAAATTTCACCTTTCGGGAAAACGAAAACATGGTGTTTCGAATCCCAAAACCGAGAACATGCTTCAAGAAATGAAGGTTGCACCTTGACTTGACGAAGCACCAACAATTGACCAACTCCTATGCAAATGAGTTGATACTTTTCAGGAGGTGACAAATCCCGACACCATTGTCGCAATGCATTCTCAAAAGCATCCATGAAATATTTTTGTGGAAGAAGAAGAAGAAGAAGTTTTGTAGAGCTGTTTTTTTGCGTTTCGGATGATGAAACAATGAAGCACAAACATCACTATTTATACAAAAATGATCAGCGCGTTTTTCAGAAAAAGGGGAGAGCTGGCTTCCATCGCCAAGCAGCTCGCGCCTCTTTGGGCCTTCCCCAGGATTCCCGCTGTTGACTTGTCTCTTTCAACTTGTGTTTTCTCCTGACACCTCAAACCTCCCGCCAGGACGCTTGCGCCTCTTCGGGATGATCCAGGACATTTGTGTTTCCTCACACTCACATCTCCTTTCTTTCGCGTTTTACGAAATCCGACACGGTTTCCATGACGCAGCTTTAAACATACGGATTTTTCTTTCTTTTTTAAAAGGGGGGAAGGGCTAGTCGCCCCGATCCGCGATGGATCGTTTCCATGTCAATCAAAATTCTGAAATTTTTCCCTTTTTCACAATTTTCCATCAAAATAAAAATCGAAAATTGATAACACGACATCAGTTTTCCTCCAAAATTCAAGCACTCACAAATTCGAGTTTTGACCTCAAAAATCAAATACACTCGCAAAAATATTTTCTAAAAATTCACCCGTAACGGTTTGAGTTAGAATTTTTCGAGTCACAAATCAATTTCAACATTTCAACACAATTTAATTCCAGACACGAGTTAATTGCTCAATTTTCAAATTAATTCCTTTTATCTAAAGTGACGACTTGTCGCGGAATTTTCAAAAATATCATTTCAAATTTCAAATTTAACTTCAAGTCATCTTGGCTAAATTTTGTTTTCAATCAAATGCTTTTACGTGTTTACGTTTATGTAAATGTGCTATCTGTTGCCTGTTTTCTACACTAACGATGCAGGAACTGGTGCAAAGCAAAAGGAGAATTGACAGCCGACAGCGCTCCTCGGAAACACAACACTAAAAAAAGCCAAAAATCACAAATGAACCACAATCCAAAAACACATATATACAAACCGCCTCAAGCAAAATACATCGACACACGTTTGATACGGACAACTGACCGTACAAACAGGATTCAATACAGACATCTATCATACAGACACTGGCCTAAAACAACCATCTATCATACGGACAGTGGCCTAAGACAACGAACTGGAGGCTACCCGCCACCTACCGAACTAAGCACTCTCTATCCTCTCAAATGGAAAAGAAAGGGAGCAACACAAGGAACAGAGGAGCAACAACGGAAGCAGAGGTGATTACCATTATGGTAATACCTCGTTCCTGCTCCTCGACAAAAATGAAGACTGTGTCTGGCAGACTTCAGATGATAAGGAGGCCAAGAACCATGATGCGACGCACCACCCCGGTGCTGACCCCCAATCATCAGCCATCCTGTCTATGAGCCACAATGAAAAGGACAAGCCGGCCACATCAGCCGCCTCTCTTCCTCTACGGAAGCATCCTCCACCACCGCCTCGAATCCGGCAGCCTCCTCGGTCACTGCAGCTCTTCCGGGATGATCCTCCTCCTATAATGCCTCCACGACGGACCCCGTAGGTCCCAAATGGTACGCTGCGATCAAAAGAATAAACAAAAAAATGTCAGCCGACATTTCGGCATTATGACGGCGTAAAATGGACAAATCCAAAAAAAAAACACAACCTGCAAAGCAAAACAAGGGCAATCCCGCCCAAACACAGCCACAAAACAATTCACAAAAAAAAAACGCACAAAAATTGACTCGCCCCTCTTTTCAAGCAAAAGACGATTCAAAACAACAACAAAAATGGCATTTCAAGACCCATACAAGGTCCGCCAACAACCCAAAATACGTTCCCAATGCAATGAGGAATTTTTCTACGGCTCAAAAGGACAATTCATACGCCAATTTGAGCGCAAACCGGTCAAAAATTCAAAAACGACCACAAAGAGGCCAACGTGATTTTATCATGCCTCAAGGTGACCTAAACTACTAATAAAGTCCATTTCAAGGCAAACTGACTCGATTTAAGCCCAAACAGGCGCTTATTTTGTCAGACATAAGACCGTCACAAAAGGCAAAAATTCCAAATTTTGCCCACAATACCCAACAAAGGTCCATAATGGCAAATATATATGATCTTTCCCGACTACAATATAACCTAGTGGGACCCACTACCCAAGTAAATAAACTTGGTATTGTGAGATGAGACGGTTTCTCCACCTCACTCACGTTTTTTGAGCATATGGAGCGGGAACGGGGATCAAAATGCAAACTAAAAGCACCCCTATACTCCTAAACAGGTTACTAACCTAATGCAATCATCAATTTCACTCAAAATGGCTCAATCAAAAACGCCCAAATCGATTTTCTAGGGTAAAATTTCGCCCTAATTCAATTAAGCTAAAGACCAACAAATTCAAATAGATTCAAGAGGAAATACATACCTTGAGATGACATTATGGTTGATAGCACGAATGGAAGTGAGCAAAGGTCCAACAATGGTGATTTTTGTGGGATTGTCGTGTCAAAGGTTGAAGATGAATGAGAAATAGAATGCAGCTAAGCCTCGCGTCTTGTACACAAAAATAGGGAAGCCCCTTTGGTTCGCAATGTGCCTCGGGCCTCAATCAGGCCTCCTGATACGTGCATATTCTATACACTTTATTAGCGTTTTTGGCACGTATTTCTATGCGTAATTATTAGCTTTAAGCTATTATTTCTCCCAAAACGGTTTACTTTGTATTTCCTGTGTCGTTATTGCAGGAATGATCGGAAGTAAGCTAAATCGAGCCTTTATCTGTTCCCGGGGGCATTTTATGGAAACTATGAAGTTAGAAGCTCGGAACTTGATCGCCTCGGATTATGTGCATGATGATTGGAGGCTGGAATCTGCTACAGCATTACTGGTCTATCGACCAGATATCCCAGTCTATCGACCGTGGAGTTCAGAAGAGGAAACAGTGTTGCGCACTCTACTGGGTGGTCGATCGACCGTGCCACTTGGTCGATCGACTAGGTCTCGAAGCTGTGATTTCTTTTACGCGTTTGTCTTTTGAAAGCCCATTTGTAATTTATCTTATGGGCAGAACGTTTATCAGTAGGACATAACAAATAATTTAGGTTATGCTTTTCATTAGGGAACAACTGAAGTTTTAGATCTAGTTTTTCGGAACGAAGAAGTAGAGACTACGGATTTCAATCAATTGTTTTGTTCATCAAATCCTTTAGTAAGCTTTAATTCAATTTCAACCTTCACTTATTCTTGTTTATTTTAATTCTAGTTTCTACCAATTTATAGTTAAGCAATTTAGTTTTAATCTCTTAGTTTAAATTCTAAATCAATCATGTCAATTCTATTCCATATCTTTAATTTTGCAATTGTCATATTCTTGATCATGCATAGCTAAATTCCTATGCTAGGAATTAGGGAATCCATGGCGTCATAAGTTGATTTTATTTAGCCTAGGTTGAACCCGTACCAGTCTTATTTACTTTTGTGAGATTTTACCCCTTGCTAGATTGAGAGATTAGCAGAGATAGATTTCTCATAAGTAATTGGAAAGACTAGTGGAGCGAAAGCAATCTAGTTTCATTCTAGGGTGAAAGAAGACCGAGAGGCTTAGTTTGAATAGGGACTTAGAGGACCTATTTGACATCCTGAGACGGTATTGGATAACCTTGACTTTACCTGACTGACCCTTAAGCCATGGTGAACCGAAGTTCCTAGCTGCTTTTTAATATCTTATTTAATCTTCACTTAAGTTCCAGTAATTAGTTTAGAATCAACCAACCAAATCCCCCCCCCCCCCCCAATAATTGTTACTTTAATAGATTAAAAATAGCAAAGATCTTGTCTCTCTGTGGTTCGACCCTTACTATCACTAGCTATAGTTTTAGTTTGGTTTATAAATTTAATTTTGATACAAAACGACGGTATCACCTCCCCTTGCTTTTTCACCGAAATTTGGGCTTTAGCCCAATTTCCCATATTAAACTTCGAGTTCTGTTGACGACATTCAGGACCGTCATTTTTCAAATACAAAAACAAATAGTGAAATTCCAAAATTCACTATTTCTTCAAATTTCAAAATAATAGTGAAGATTCCAAATTCGCTATTTCCTTCACATGTCAACGACGGCACATAAACCATCACTTCAATTAATAGTGAAGATTCCAAATTCGCTATTTCCTTCACATGTCAACGGCGGCACATAAACAGTCACTTCAATTAATAGTGGAGATTCCAAATTCACTTTTTCCATCAAAGTCAACGGCGGCACATAAACCGTCACTTCAATTAATAGTGAAGATTTCAAATTCGCTATTTCCTTCACATGTCAACGACGGCACATAAACCGTCACTTCAATTAATAGTGAAGATTCCAAATTCAGTATTTCCATCAAAGTCAACAGCGGCACATAAACCGTCACTTCAATTAATAGTGGAGATTCCAAATTCACTATTTCCTTCAAATGTCAACGGCGGCACATAAACCGTCACTCCAAACGTGATAGCAGAATTTAAAATTTGCTATTTCCTTCAAATTCAAAAAAGAACAACGAATGGTGAAGATTCCAAATTTACTATTCCTTCAAATACCAACAGGGGGCTTCCTCGCGGAACCCGCTCATTTCAAAAAAAAAAAAACACAGTGATAATGAAGATTCGAATTCACTATTTCCACGGCCGTATCATGAGTTCGCTACTTTCAAAACAAGCCCATTTGACCCGGCTATTCTCACGGTCCATTAACCGACCGCCTCATGGCTGGCGAGCCTTATTACGCACCATGGCTGGCGAGCCTTACTACGCACCATGGCTGGCGAGCTTTACTACGCACCATGGCTGGCGAGCCTTACTACGCACCATGGCTGACGAGCCTTACTACGCACCATGGCTTACGAGCCTTACTACGCACCATGGCTGGTGAGACTTACTACGTACCATGGCTGGCGAGCCTTACTACGCACTATGGATGGCGAGCCTTACTACGCACCATGGCTGGCGAGCCTTACTACGCACCATGGATAGCGAGCCTTACTACGCACCATGGGCGGCGAGCCTTACTACGCACCATGGCTGGCGAGCCTTATCACGCATCATGGCTGGCGAGCCTTACTACGCACCGGGGCTGGCGAGCCTTTGTCCGCAAACAACCCAAGGACGTATCTCAAAGATGCCTCGAATACGACTCCTTACCAGAGCTGGCGAGCCTTTGTCCGCAAACGTGCAAGGACATATGCGAAGATGCCTCAAGTATGACTCCTTCTTATGGCTGGCGAGCCTTTATACGTAGTCTGATGAACTTTAAACGACCCACACAGATAGTCGACAGACTCTAAACTGTTCCCGACGACAGGTCCTTGGCTGGTACTCTCGAGTCGCCTTGGCGTCGCCCTTCCCGACGGCAGGTCCTTGGCCCGAATCCTTTTGAGCCGCCTTGACGTCGCTTGGGTCTCCAGGTTGTAATCTTCGATTGACCTGGGGGCTCTACTTTGACTTTCACCCTGTTCAAGCCTCAGTCAAAGTGGGGGCTCTGTAGATACCCAGTATCTACTGAGACTCCAACAAACACCCGAAAATTATCGGACTACAACATGCTTTGGAATCGCGGCGTTTGATCGACAGTTTGTGTACAACTTTACGTCGGAAAACTTAAAACAATTTCGAAAATAAAACATTTCAAAACATTTTAAAAATACTTGGAGTGTTTAATGCACGACGACGGGGTCGCAATGACAATAATTAGAGTCAAAACCAACACCGGACCAAAAACCGACTCAAAAATTCAAAACCCGACTCCAACAACGAGTCAAACCGAGTCAACCACAAAAAACAAACATTCAAAACCTTTTATGCTAAGATTTCCCGGACTTATGTATGGTCAAGTACCAAACATATGACTACAAATCCTAGGATAGAACAAATCATGATTGCTCTTGTGTGAAAGCGACAAGACAACTCGAAGACCCACGACGTGGCTCTCGCCTCTTTGAGCAGCCCAGGTGGCCACGTCGCTCAAAACTCACACAACCACTCATTTTCCTATAAATACCCCTCAAATGCCCCCATTTGAGAACTTACGCGAGTGTCCACCCCCTTTTTTCTCCCTTAAAATTCCCGACTCGACTTCTTAAGTCACAATCCGACGCGTATTTACAACCTACCGATCATAAATACAAGCCTTACACATTGTTTGGTACCGTCATCATGCATTAAATCACTTGACCGACCACTTCGACCACTACACCGTCACTAATCTTAAAACACTCTTTTTACTTACCAAAACGGTTTTAAACCGAGTTTTTTCCGACCAAACGAGTTGTTACACTTACGTCGGTCACTCGCCATAACCAAACATGTAAGTATGAGGGCGTAAAAATCCTTCTTTTATCATGTTTTTATTTGTTTCATGACTACAACATGCTAAAACATGCATAACATGAACCAAAACATAAAATAAACGAGCCAAAACCGATTTTTGGCCTGAGACAGAAGCCCCTTTGTTCGCCGGCTTGCCCGCGCCTCAATGGGGTGTCCAAGTCAGAATTTAATCGTGTTTGTTCTCGTCATTTCCCTTTGATTCATTTTCATATATACAATCGGTTTTTACTATTTCATATATTTTCAAACCTTTTTATTTTATTTTATTTGTTTTAACCATAAAACATTTTTCACCCATGGTTCCTTATACCATGGCGGTAAAATCCGTGTTTCGGTGATAATAGTTGGTTAATAACATTTAAAAGGTATTTTAAAGCCTTTTATTTCATTTTTGGGAGGTATTTTAAAGCCTTTCATCATTTCTTTACATTTTCAAAACAAGCATATTAGTCACCGACACAAAGTCATCCTTGGTTCTACATACCATGCCGGATTTTAACCCAGGTACGATGATGTGTATAGACTAATGACATTCAAGTGAACTTAAGACAATTAGTTCATAATTGTTTTCAAAACTATTCATGTCAAGCTTGTCAAGTCCAACCCGACACCGAATATTATCAAAATGATGATGATTATTCGGGTCAAGTTCTTCAAATCAACAAATGCGGTCTAAACGACCCTTTCAAATCAAATCGGGTTCAAATACCCATTTTTCAACACGTTTTATAACGTTTTCTAAATGGCCAGAATACGGCATATAACCGTAGGTTGACCCACGCCTAAAACAGGCCTTTCAATTCTCATTTTCAAAACCAGGGGAGGCCCCTTGTACCGCCGGCTGGCTCACGCCTCATGTAGCCATCTGGTACAGGACCTTTTCCCTTTCCAGTACTCGTCTAGGACGATCCCGACTCTGGTTAGCCCGAATAGGATGGATAAGAAGACTATTTGCTGATTCAAAATCACGTTTGCAAAATGCCTTACTAAGACGAGTGGATCATGTTATGCACCATAAACATAATTTGGTAAATGGATGTTTAATTTCCGTCTTGCATGCAAATTAATCATTAATCCAACTCGACATCTTATACTTGATACTTGGATTAAATCAACTGACTTAGAAAGCTCTCACATGTTAGGTTTAAATTATTGGATGTGCATTCATGCATTTAAACCTTTTTTATCAATTTGCATTCAACCAACCAAGATCTATCAGTAGAGGCCGCTACCGTGGGCGGGATTGGGTGTCTGATTAAAGGGCTTCCCAATACGTACCTTCACCTCTTACTCAGAAACTTTGGATAGTGGACGACCTTATCCAGGGCACACGAGAGTCATTCTAGAGATAGGATGCTAAAGAGGGACGATTTCCTTGTCTTTAGTACCTATGTCAAACGCTGCTTTGTGCTTCGATTTGACCGAGGTATAAAGTAGATTTTGAACGGGTTCCAAGCTTCCCACAAATGCTTGGTGGCGACTCCGAACATTTCTAATCATTTCGAGACCTCTACCGAGACGAAACCGACCGATCTAAAACGATCTGGTCGAAAGCATTTTTACACCGCCGAGCGTGGCTTTCAAAAGCCCGCTATACGTCCACAGATTGGCTTGGCGTGTAGGTGGCTATGTCCACACTACCGCCAAGAATTCCTTCTCGGTTGTAGTATAATTCCTTTGTGCATCGTTGATAAGGGAGGAAGCATATTGGATCACATAAGAAGCTTTGTCCTCCTTTTGCCCCAACACGGCTCCAATGGAAAAATCGCTTGCATCCGTCATGATCTCAAATGGCCGATCCCATTTGGGTGCTTGGATGATCGGGGCCGATATAAGTCTCTCCTTCAACAAGTCAAATGCTTCCCTACAATCATTATCAAACACAAACTCCACATCCTTGTGCAAAAGTTTGCACAAGGGGTTAGCGATTTTGGAGAAATCTTAATAAACCTTGGATAAAAACCCGAGTGTCCCAAGAACGACCTCACGTCTCGAGTATTAGATGGATACGGCAAGGTCTTAATCACATCCACCTTTGTTGTATCCACCTCAATCCCTCTTTTCGACACTATATGCCCTAGCACGATGCCACTACTCACCATTAAGTGACATTTTTCAGAATTTAGTATGAGGTGAGAGTCTATACTCCATGTTAGGACCATAGCGAGGTGGTCTAGACAAGACTCAAAGGAGTCTCCATGGATGGTGAAGTCATCCATGAATACTTTCAAAATACGCTCCACATAGTCCGAAAAAATGCTCATCATGCAACGTTGGAAAGTGTCGGGAGCATTGCACAATCCAAAGGGCATGCGGCGGTACGAATAAGTGATGCGTGTCCCAAATATGATGTTTTACACCCTATTTTACAGGCATTTCAGAGCTCATTTGTGTAGTTTAAGCTACTATTTCCCCTATTTCCGTCTACTATTGTGTTTTGTGTAATATTGCAGAAATGTGAAGAATCCAGCGGAAATCGAGCCAAATCCGTCCCCGAGTACTTAGCATTGCATTTGACATGGAGTAAAGACGCGGGAAGCAAACTTGGTGCGAATATCGAGGCCTGAAAGACAACTTTACGAGGCTTTTGGAGCAAAATACCAGCTAAAGCATTCGATCGACTTACCTACATGGTCGATCGACCAGAGCGCGATTCCTGAAATAGATCAGAAGCTCTTGTTCAGTGAGGTTGATCGATCGATTGGTCCTTGTGGTCGATCGACCAAACCGTGATTTTGGCGTGGATTAAAAGAACGAGAATTAGAAAGCCCAATGTAATTAGGTTTCAGGAATAAAAGTTACGTAATACTATCTATATAACGTAACTTTAGGTTTCAGAGAGCATCATCGAATTTTAGGGAAATAATTAGGGTTCATCACACAAAGATTCAACTTTTATTAGTTTAGAATAACTTTCGTCAATAAAGTTTAGTTTCCGCACTTGGTTTTGGTCTTTCTGGTTCAATTCTTCTTTACGGTATTCTTCTGTTCCTTTGTTGAGGTTGTTGGTTTAATTCCTCCGTAGTTTAGAATTGATAGGTTAGATTTCCCAAAGCCAAATTATCGTTTCATGATAGTTATTTATTTAGTTAATTTAAATATGAATTCGTTTGCTTTATTAGTTAATACTATTGTTGTTACTATCACCATCATGAGTAGCTAAATTCTTTGTGCTAAGATGTAGGGGATCTGTAGGTTAGACGGCTTCGACATAGGCAACCTGTTGTCAGGCACTGGTCGATCGACTGACATACATGGTCGATCGACCAGAGCGTGTTAGATTTTTTTCGACTTAATTAATTTAATTGCTATATTTGACGAATCGAGTGCACGCGACTAGTTGAATGCTTAGGAATTGACCGACCCGACAAGATCGAAAGATGGGGAGGAAAATAGACTGCTTAATTAAGATGACAAAATTAATAAGATCGAGAGATAAGTTAATTTAGATTTTGAGTTTCATTAATCAAGAACGAAAGTTAGTATTAGTGAGATTAGGGACCCGTAGCTTAGGCCGAAAGGTTGCTACCTGTTAAATTGGACCGAGAGGACTTTTTATTTTCCCGTCTAACATGCTTAAGACAGTCTACCTAGAGTTTCCGCCGTCGAAACTACAGTGAACCGACCATCTTAGCATCCCTTTAATATTTGCTTCCATCTATTTTTTTTATCTACTGCTCATTTATTTACTTCAGTTATAGAACTATTCAAAACAAACCCTCACACATTTGTTACTTTAGATTGAGATTAGACAACTATTAATTGCATCGCCTCTCTGTGGTTCGACCGATCGCCACTAGCTTCGTTAGTAGTATTTAGGTTATAAATATTATTTTTGGTACTAAACGACGGTAACAAATTTTGGCGCCGTTGCCGGGGAGGCAATTGTTTAATTTTAGTTGTTTTTATTTTAGTCTTTTTCTTAGTTTAAGGGACATCTGTTCCTTAAACTCTTCTCATATTTTACTTGTAGTTTCCTCTTATGCGCAGGTCACAGGGTGGTGAATTGAGACCATTAGATCCTGAGATCGAAAGGACTTTGCGTGAGTTGAGACGATCATCTAGAATATTGCCGACAGAGGAAGAGCTGAGTACTCTGTCCAGTTACTACGAGAACGAGCTATTTGAGGAGGATCCACCTTCATCTCTTATTTCTACTTCTTTAGCCAAGATCGTTACATCTCCAGATATGGCTGAAGAAGTAACTATAGCCAGTCACTCCGAGCCAAAAGCCGAAAATCTCTATAACGGATTCGCATTGCCAGCCGGGACGGAAAGGAAATTCGAACCGAAACCGTCTTACATTAACTTGGTTGAGCGAAACCAATTTGGGGGAGCTGCAAATGAAGATACTGCTAAACATATGGAGACATTCATTGACTATTGTTGTTCCATACCCCCACCAGCAGGTGTGACCCAGGACCAAGTAAAGGAGACGATGTTCATATTCTCGCTTCGTGATGCTGCAAGGGAATGGTACCGAGATCTGGATTGAGCAGCTAACGGGATTACTGACTGGAATTCGCTGGCGCTAGCATTCTATAAGAAATATTTCTCTGCATCGAAGACCAATGCGATTAGAGCTCAGATCATAAGCTTTAAACAGGGTCCTGATGAAGATTTTCATGAGGCATGGGTCCGTTTCAAAAGACTTGTGCGAACTATTCCGCACCATGGGTTTGAGAAATGGTTTATGTGCAACCAATTCTATAATGGTCTTTAAAATGATCAGAGAGCTATCCTAGATGCGGTAGCTAATGGGAGATTTCAATAAAATAGCGGTGAGACAAAGGGGTGGAAAATCATCGATGACCTGACCACCCATAAAGCTGAGCATGGGAATTCTAGAGGAAATCAGAGAAGATCAGATGAATCTCCTACTGTAGCTGCAATAGAATCCCTTACTGCGAGATTCGACAAGATAGATTTTGGGGGATCCCAAAAAGGAGGTATATATAAAGTTAATGCAGTTTCAGACGGTCCCTTTACATGCAAAAGATGTGGAGGAGAGGGACATGTTTCGGAGTTTTGTACTAGTTCGAATGAAACAAGTGCTGCCTTTTAACATTATAGGCAGACTGGTACTTATCCCGATCCCTCTAATGTCCACCCCAATTTGAGGTGGACGAACCAAAATGTCCTTAATCCGGATCCACAGCAGCAGCAGCAGCAGAGTTATGTGCCCCCTCATAAGCAGCAGCAGTATCAAAAGCCTCCCTATGTGCCTCAGCAGCAGCACTTTCAAGGTTCTGATATTTCTGAATTGAAAAACATGGTTCATAATCTGTCGGGTTTGCTGCAAAAGGAGTCTCTAGCTAGAGAGACTTCTACAAAAATGTTGGAGAGTCAAATTGCCCAATTGGCAAGCAAAAGTACAACTAGAGCTCCGGGGCATTTACCGTCGCAGCCGGATCAAAAAGACACTCTAAATGCGATCACTTTGAGGAGTGGGTCTACCCTTGATGGGCCCGCTATGGTCGAAGATGTTACTGAAAAAGATGAGGCGGAACCGAGCAAGAAAAAGGCCGGAGTGAACAGTAGCAAGAAAAAGGCGATCAGCAGGTATGTCAGTCGATCGACTGACACACATGGTCGATCGACCAGCCCGCGTGAATGCGATGACCTTCTCGGTCTGAGGAAGCGGTCGATCGACTGACCTACATGGTCGATCGACTGAAGATACTGCTGATCGTGAACCTTTTCGTCCTCCAATGCCAGATAACTTGAGGGACCACTTATTTTCAGGTACGACGACTCCGAAGTTATTGAGACAAGATTCAAATGCTGATGGATTAGTTCCGGTTCCCAAGTATGACCCCATGACAGTTAATGGTTCATTCATGAGACGGTCTGAGGAAGGTTCGAGCTACAACAAGGACAAAGTAGTGGATTTTCAACCGAAATCCACTGATGCCGGTATGAGAGACCTAGAGGAGAGGGCTAAGTTGCTTCTTACAGCCCCTTATCCAGAGAGATTGGTGCCGACAAAGGAACAGGTATCGTTTAACAAATTTGAAAATGTTATTCGTAGTTTAAATGTGCAAGTTCCTTTCCTAGAATTAGTTAATCAAGTGCCTGCTTACACGAAGTTTATGAAGCAGCTTTTGTCTAAAAAGAAGTCACTTGAAAATGTGCAAACTGTCGCACTAACTGAGGAGTCATGTTCTTATTTGACTCACACTGCTCCACATAAGTTAGCTGACCCAGGTAGTTTTTCAGTCCCATGTAATATTGGCACCTTTTCTATTGAGAAGTCGTTATGTGACCTAGGGGCCAATATTAGTGTTATGCCTTTTAGTCTTGCTAAGAAATTGAAATTAACTAGGTTTGCAGTTACTAACATGACAGTACAGATGGCTGATCGTTTTGCGGTCTAGCCTATAGGAGTCTTAGAGGAAATTCCTGTGTAAATAGGAAAGTTCTTTTTCCCAATTGACTTCGTTGTACTAGATATACCCGAGGATGCTCACATTCCTATCATTTTGGGTAGACCATTTCTGCACACTGTTGGTGCAGTTATAGATGTTGGCTCAGGGACATTGACCTTTAAAGTAGGGAAACAGTCCATTGTTTTTGCCCAGACCGCTAAGAAGAAAGATCCTATGTGGCCAGTCACTTGTAATACGATTTCTAAGAAGAAATCTTATTTTGTGCTTTCTAATATGCCTGCCCCTATGCCTATTTCTGCTATAAAACCTCCGCCCCTGATTGGGAGCAAATTGGAGGAAGATTCTTCTGTTTTAGATATTGCAGGAGCTGGTTTGGGGAAGTTAGAGCCGTTCATTTCTCCAGCTGTGAAGGAGCCAATCGTTCAAAGAGGCGGCCTAAGATGTCTGAGCTATGCAACTGATGAGGAGCTTGATGAGGAGCCGGTCAAGGTGACGGAGTCCGATTTGAATTTTGATGAGCCAGACGAGGTCATTGATTGGGAAGATGTTAGTGACGTTGATCCGTTGAGTTCTGCGGATATTGGAATTAATATGAGTGCAACTGAGAAGATGAGCACTGTATAGGCTACTTCTTGTAGCCAGAAGCCGAGCAAGTGGGCCATTCCGTGGCCATTCTTGATCAGCTATTAGTTGATTAAGACTTTTCTAAAAGATATTTTATTGCTTTTGCTAGACTTTTTATTGCTTTGGTGTGCGCGAGACTTCGCTTTAATAAGTTTGCTTAGGATTTAAAGACTTTCGAATTTACATTTGGGTTTTGTGCAATTTTAGGCGCGTT
This sequence comes from Silene latifolia, assembly GCF_048544455.1. NCBI lineage: Eukaryota > Viridiplantae > Streptophyta > Magnoliopsida > Caryophyllales > Caryophyllaceae > Silene > Silene latifolia. Next base: position 424,770,178 of record NC_133538.1, on the reverse strand, counting down.
ATTATGTGTATTTGCAGGTTCATAGACCATATTAGCTCAATTTATTGAGCCAATTCGAAGAAATCAGAAACTTATAGCAGGTTTCTCAGTCAATCAACTGCCTGCTATGGTCGATCGACTGAGCCGCGATTCCAGGGGCTTCTGTTCTTGTCACCCCTGGTCGATCGACAGGCTGCTATGGTCGATCGACTGCGCCCCGCTGCTATATCTATTCACGACCATCCCCCTGTCGTATTTGGTCGATTGCGGAGTTGAGGGAGTCTTTTTTCTATTTTCCGATTCATTTCTGTTTTCTCCTGTTTTCTTTTGCACATAATTGTGCGTTTCGTAAATTGCTTTCTCGGAATTACGCGCGGTACTTTTGTTTCTTTTCAGGTACCTATGGTAGCACTGCTGGCTACTGAAACCTCCTAGCTCACGCTGGTTTGGGGAGGTTTCCTTCTGCTGCGCTTAAAGTCTTGTGAGTTTCCGAGTCACTTTTCTGTCTTATTTAGTTAATTTATCGCAAATTCCCATTTTCCCTTTTATTTCTTTTACATGATTTTGCACAATGGGGACATTGTGTGATTTGGTTTGGGGAAGGGTTTTGCATTGCATTCACATGTTTTATTGCATTTCTGTTTCACGTTTATTGCACTTCAGTTTGCATTTGTTATTTCATTTCCTATATATATACAAAAATTCAAAAAAATTGAAAATTTTCAATAATTCAAAAAAAATGCATGTTTATTTTAGCATATAGGTTGAGTCGGAACGGTGGTATTTCAATGATGACATTGCGCTTTCAGCTGTTTTATGCCTAAGTCGTGCTTAATTGACATGTTATTAGTAGAATCATTTGCATAGTCTACGAGTTTTCGTTAATTTATTCGCTGAACCTTGAGACTTGACTTAGATTTATGGCAAACTACTTATATTTCTGAGGTTTAGAGCTTATAACTGGTGTCATTCATGACCGGTTTATCTAGGAATGTGAGTAGTTACTCCTTATAAGACATGTTATATCAATATGCATAAATATGAACTTAATCTGCTTAATACCTGTATGCATTCGGTTTGTGGTTTGTTGACACATGTGGTAGAGGTCCCCTTTTCTCATTTTACCCATAAACCTCACATAGCCAAATTGCCTTCTGTCCCATAAGCTACATACTATATTTAGCCCACCTTATCTGAGCTAGTAGTATTAGTTGTGGGAATGTGTTTATTACATTTTGGTTATACTGCTCTTTATGAGAAGTTTGGTGGAATGTTGGGAAGGAGGAAAGAAAGAAAAAAATGAAAAAAAGAAAAAGAAAAAAAATTATGAAAAGTAAGTTCGACCTTTGGTCCCATGTCTTTATTAAATCGACCGTGCACCGCAGCAGAGGAAGAAAAAAAATCAAAATCGCATAATTCAAAGTCTTTATTAAATGGCGATTTTTGCTCCCATGTTGTATTTGTATCTTATGGGGAGTTGACTAATTGTGAAAATTGTGAGATTAGTGCTTGATATTTAGCACCGTTTCGATTGAAATCTTGAGTTTGAAGTTGGGATGTTTCCGTAATTTGGATCTGTAGTTACTAGCTTGGCTTTGACTCCTCATATCCAGATTTATCTTATCCCCTTCTTACCCATTACCTCACATATCCATATTTACCTCGGCATGTGTCATGGTCATTTGTTTGGTTGGAATGCATATGTACAGTTGTAGAGATTATTTTCATATTAGACTGCATGCATGTTTTATAGGTCGTAGTTAGGTGAGAGTCGTTACAAAATTACTTCTTTCTATCTTTTACATATATTCACCTATGGTTATTTGTGTGATTTGAGCGACCCGTGAGAGTCCAATATGATAAGTCTCTACGGTCAACGGTTCGGCAGCTTTTAACGACTACATAACTCGTTTGCATGATTCATATTGCTAATTGATTGTTGATTTTTAGCATTAAACTGGTTTAGGCTTTGCAGTTTGCATTTCGCTCTGAGATTGAAATCATTCCATTAGGTCTTAAGATGGAGTCTAGTTCTTGCTTGGGGACAAGCAAGGGTTTGGTTTGGGTAAGTTTGATGCGTGTCCCAAATATGATGTTTTACACCCTATTTTACAGGCATTTCAGAGCTCATTTGTGTAGTTTAAGCTACTATTTCCCCTATTTCCGTCTACTTTTGTGTTTTGTGTAATATTGCAGAAATGTGAAGAATCCGCGGAAATCGAGCCAAATCCGTCCCCCGAGTACTTAGCATTGCATTTGACATGGAGTAAAGACTCGGGAAGCAAACTTGGTGAGCGTATCGAGGCCTGAAAGACAACTTTACGAGGCTTTTGGAGCAAAGTACCAGCTAAAGCAGTCGATCGACTTACCTACATGGTCGATCGACCAGAGCGCGATTCCTGAAAGAGATCAGAAGCTACTGTTCAGCGAGGTTCAGTCGATCGACTGGTCCTTGTGGTCGATCGACCAAACCGTGATTTTGGCGTGAATTAAAAGAACGAGAATTAGAAAGCCCAATGTAATTAGGTTTCAGGAATAAAAGTTACGTAATACTATCTATATAACGTAACTTTAGGTTTCAGAGAGAATCATCGAATTTTAGGGAAATAATTAGGGTTCATCACACAAAGATTGAACTTTTATTAGTTTAGAATAACTTTCGTCAATAAAGTTTACTTTCAGCACTTGATTTTGGTCTTTCTGGTTCAATTCTTCTTTACGGTATTCTTCTGTTCCTTTGTTCAGGTTGTTGCTTTAATTCCTCCGTAGTTTAGAATTGCTAGGTTAGATTTCCCAAAGCCAAATTATCGTTTCATGATAGTTATTTATTTAGTTAATTTAAATATGAATTCGTTTGCTTTATTAGTTAATTCTATTTCTGTTACTATCACTATCATGAGTAGCTAAATCCTTTGTGTTAAGATGTAGGGGATCTGTAGGTTAGACGGCTTCGACATAGGCAACCTGTTGTCGGGCTCTGGTCGATTGAATGACATGCATGGTCGATCGACCAGAGCGTGTTAAATTTGCTTCGACTTAATTAATTTAATTGCTATATTTGACGAATCGAGTGCACGCGACTAGTTGAATGCTTAGGAATTGACCGACCCGACAAGATCGAAAGATAAGGAGGAAAATAGACTGCTTAATTAAGACAACTAAATTAATAAGATCGAGAGATAAGTTAATTTAGATTTTGAGTTTCATTAATCAAGAACGAAAGTTAGTATTAGTGAGATTAGGGACCCGTAGCTTAGGCCGAAAGGTTGCTACCTGTTAAATTAGACCAAGAGGACTTTTTATTTTCCCGTCTAACATGCTTAAGGCAGTCTACCTAGAGTTGCCGCCGTCGAAACTACAGTGAACTGACCATCTTAGCATCCCTTTAATATTTGCTTCCATCTATTTTTTTTATCTACTGCTCATTTATTTACTTCAGTTATAGAACTATTCAAAACAAACCCCCACACGTTTGTTACTTTAGATTGAGATTAGACAACTATTAATTGCATCGTCTCTCTGTGGTTCGACCCTGACTGCCACTAGTTTCTGTTAGTAGTATTTAGGTTATAAATATTATTTTTGGTACTAAACGACGGTATCAATAAGTACCAAATGGGCAAGTAAAATTTGTTTTGGATTGGTCCTCCGGATGAATGGGGATTTGAAAATACCCGTAGTACCCGTCCAAAAAATAATAGTACTCTTTTCCACCTAACCTCTCTAGCATTTGATCTAGAAAGGGTAGGGAGAAATGGTCCTTCAAAGTGACTTGGTTTAGGCGGCGATAATCAATACATACCCTCCATCCCATTTGTAAACGGGTGGGGATGAATGCCTCTTGGGTGTTTTTGACTACCGTCACCCCTCCTTTCTTTGGCACAACTTGAGTAGGACTTACCCATTGGGAATCACTAATGGGGTAGATGATTCCCATTTGAAGGAGCTTGATGACTTTCTCTTTCACCACCTCCATCATGGGTGGATTGAGTCTCTTTTGAGGTTGTCTCACGGGCTTAGCCTCTTTCTCCAACCGAATCTTGTGCATGCAAGTACTTGGACTTATCCCCTTGATATCGGCTACGCTCCACCCAAAAGCTTACCTATGCTCTTTCAACATGGTCACTAACCTATCCTCTTTCTCCTTTTTGAGTTGGTTTGAGATAATTAATGGAAGAGTGTTGTTTTCTCCCACGAAAATATATTTAAGGTGATTTGGGAGCGGTTTTGGTTCATGTTTTGGTGGTTTTATGGTGGAGGGTAGGGGTCTCTCTAGGTTGGATTCAAGAGGAAGAAAGGGGCCTTGTTGACAAAAGGAGTTGAGCAAGGCTAGTTGGGTGGGAGGCCAGTCAATTGCACAGGCTGCGTCATTTTGTGCCGGCTGCGCTCTCATTTGCAGGCTGCGCTTTCTGCTGGAGTCGGCTGTCATTTTTGCTATTCTCAACTTCCATTTCCCCAATTAGGGGCTCTTCTTTTTCCAAATCTTCGGAGTACTCCTGCACATCATGAGACAACACTACACGCAAACCTTCTTGCTCCAAATCGTTAGTGAGGGCAACCTCAAGGGGGTCCCTTTGACACAAATTATACTCTTGGGAGACAATTGGTTCAATGATGTTCAAGAAATAGCATGAATGTGAATTGCTAGGTTGTCTCACAGCATCATAGATGTTGTATGTGAGTTTCTTTTCGTCAAATACCATAGTGAGGTTCCCATTAGACACATCAAACTTTGTTTTAGAGGTTTTCATAAAAGGCCTCCCCAAAAGGATCGGAGTGGCCCTCGAGTCGGCTTCCATATCAAGAACATAGAAGTCGGCCGGCAAAGTTAAGTGGTATACCTCTACCAACACATCCTCCACCATCACCTTTGAGTAAATATTTGAGCGATCCGCAAGTTGGATCACTACGTCGGTTTTGTTCAAAGGTGGAAGTCCTAAGGTCTCATAAAGGGTGTAGGGCATGACATTAATTGATGCACCTAGATCTAACATAGCATGAGTGAAACTTTTCTTCCCAATTTAGCATGGTATAGTGAACATCCCGGATCGCCACACTTTTTGGGAAGGAATCTTTTAAAAATGGCGGGGACATGTTCACTTACCCTTACTTTGTGGGTTCCCTTTTTTGTGTTTCTCCTAGTCGTACAAAGTTCCTTAAGAAACTTTGCATACCTCAGGATACCTTTTAAAAGATTGAGTAGGGTAATGTTTACTTCACACTTCCTAAAGGTTTCATAGAGATCTTCGTCTCTTTCAAACTTTTTGGAGTGTGTGCGAGCTTGAGGAAAAGGTACCTCCACGTCATGGTCTTTCACTATCTCCTCAACATGATCATTGATGTTGTTTTTTGCTTTCCCTCCTTTGTCCTTGCTCAAAGGAGTCTTCATCTCTTCTCCACTATCCTTGGATGGTGAATCCTTTGCTTTGTGTACCACAATCTCTTCTTCCTCTTGTACCGCAATGTTAATGATCCTCTCATTTGACTTTGTCTTTCTCTTCTTCTTTGGGGGAGATTCTAAGTTTCTCCCCTTCCTCAAGGTCATGGCACTAGCATTCTCTTTTAGAGGGAATGTGGTGGAAGGGATTGAAGGGGAGTGTTTTTGGTTGCTCTTGGCAATTTCTTGGGAAATTTGGCCAATTTGGATCTCAAGGTTCTTCACCCTTGCATAATTTGAAAGCTTATCTGCATCCATTTTGTCAAACCTCTTGGTTGTCTCAGCTTGCTCTTTCATAAGAATCTTAAACATCTCCTTGGTGGATAAATCATCATCTCCTTGAGAGGAGGAGCTCCCTCTTTGAAAATTCTTGTGGTTGCTTTGGTGACCTTGGTTACCTGGATTCCCAAATTGGAAAGAACCTCCTTTTCCTTGTTGAAAGTTTTGGTTTCTTTGGTAATTTGGGTTGGGAACTTGTGAATTTTGGTTCCTTAAATGGTTGAATTGCCCATTTTGGAAACTCTTGGAAGTATCCCCTCCCCAACTAAGGTTTGGATTGTCCCTTGAGCCGATATTGTAAGTATTGCCACTTGGATCGTATTTGTAGTATCCACCCCCGGTGGGATTTCTAGAATTATAGTTACCATGCATCATGGCACTCACATTCTCCTTGCTTATCCCTTGTTCTTCCATGATGGGACAAGACTCCACCGGGTGTGGACTTTGATAATAATTGCACTCTACATTGGATCCTTGTCCTCCACCTTGATTGTTTCTCATTAATTGAGCTACCATTTTGGTGAGATCATCCACGGTCTTCTCAAGTTTTTGGTTGGAAAGAGAAGGTGTTTCAATTGAGTGGAGAGTCTTAGACCCTCGGCCCCTTCTCCCATAGCTTCTCGTGCTCGCGACTAGCCTCTCTATGATTTTATTTGCCTCCGCCATGGAGTAGTTGTCAACCCCACCACCCGTAGCGGCATTCACCGTTATTTGGTATTGTTGAGTAAGACCGTCATAAAAGTTAACCAAAATATCATCACCACTTAGCCCATGGTAAGGACATTGGGAAACTAACTTCTTGAACCTTTCCCAATACTCATACAAGCATTCACTTGGATCTTGTTCCGGAGAAGTGATGGCTATCTTGGCATGGTTGTGTCTTGAATCGGGGTAGAACTTTTCAAAAAATGCCGATTTCATGGCCTTCCAAGTACGAATTGTACCCGGTGGAAGGAAGAATAGCCAATCCTTTGCCGCATCTAGTAAAGAGAATGGAAAAGCTCTCAACTTAAATTGATCTTCCATGACACCATTTGGTATAGCATCTTCACACATCATATGGAATTCGGAAAGATAACGGTTGGGTTCATCCCTCGCATGCCCATGAAACTTGGGTAGATTGTGGATGAAGTAGCCCTTCAACTCAAAATTTGCATTAGCTACCATGGGTGGGTAGGCAATGCATAGAGGTTGAGTAATAGTTTCTTGCCCGGATCTCTCGGATGGTTCTTGTATCATTACCCATTCGTGGATATTCTACTTCTATTGGATCAATCGAGAGGGGTTCGAAGTCTTCCTCTTCAAATTGTCCTCCCCTTTGAGGTCGTTGATACCAAGGGTTGGTGAATAACCAAGAATATGCTCCAAATGTGTCTTCTTTGTTTGGAGTGGACTCACTATCTTGTTGGGAACTAGGCATAAACCTTTACACTAAACAAGATGGATTAGAACTACCACTTACTTTTAACAATAACAAGTAAATAAGAACAACAAAGTATAAATAACAACACAAGCTCTAGTTACGTTGCCTTCCCCGGCAACGGCGTCAAAATTTGATTAGTGAAACACTACGTCGCTAAATAATAGAATTAACTATCAAATTAACAATTTATAAGCCAAACTATACTCTAGATTACTCTAATTGATAAACCAATAAAGTGCAAGTAAGGGTCGATCCCAAGAGAAGGACTTTCAAACTAAAGACTTGAATTATAACCTATTGAATACTAATTAAGACTGTAACTACCAATTAAGACCCTAATGACAATTTAAACTCAACAAAAGGAACTAATCACAAACAATGGGTATTAACAATGTTCAACTAGTAGGAAACATAGATGGAAAAGGCATTTGATTGGAAACAACATGAAAATGAGTAAAAATGGAGACTTTGCTATTGTGGCAATACAACAAACACTTAATAAGCACAAAGTAATAATGAGAAAGAACTTGGTGTAATCTCTTCTTAGTCACCAACAAATGATAAAGCTTGACTCTTTTTACTCTCCTAAGGTTATCCACCCAATACTACAATATCAAGATATTAGCATACACAAATTAAATCATCCATGTATCCTCTTCAAGTTTAGCCAACCATTCATTAAACCATGAAAGACAACTAAGCATGAGCATTAAGAACCTTTACCAAGATACTCAAGCTAGGATCAATTCTCATAAGATTAAATCATACAAATGAGAAAAAGACACAAACTTTTCTACTTGTTATATGAATCCTTTAAATCAAATCAACACACAACAAGGTTGCTTCAAACAATCCTAGATAAATTAAATCATTTCTCTAGAATATGCAATAGTCAAGTAAATAGGATGCAAGGATGATCAAACCACACATTCATTCACTCAACATAAGAAATAAACCCAAGGAAAGAGTATTAGATAACTTTAAAGGAGATTACACCAAGATGAAAGCTTAGCCTTCCATGTCCTTAGAAGAACCCAAGAAATGTGGAATGATTAATATTCAATGTCAAAAAATTACAACTTTCTTCCTAAATTACCAAGTTCTCTTCTCATACAAGTTTTTGAGATTATTGCCTAATAGGATGCTAATCTAGGTCTTCAAAACATGAGATATATATAGGGTTGCACTCCCTTCTAGGTTAAGTCATCTCATGAAAGCCCAAACACGGACTGTTAATTTAAGCCCGTGTTTAAATCGAAATGCGCAGGCTGCGCAAACACTACAAGAATAACTAAAACAGGCGACATATTTTTAGCGACTGATCCGGGTAGTCGCCAATTTGGCGGCTGATATCAGATTTAGCGACTGAAATCAGTCGCTAATTTGGCGACTGCTTTTTTTGAAAAAAGAATTTTATTTAGCGACCGACTTTCAGATTTAGCGACTGAAGTCGGTCGCTAAATTGCTTTATAGACACCCGCATAATTCTTCCCCTCTCTCCTGCTTTACTCTATTTCGAACAAAAAAAAAGGAAAGGCGATCTCTAAGAATGACGACACCACCAATCCCGCGGCCTTCACCACGTATTCTAGCCGTGGCCATTGTCCTCACCGCCTCCACCACTCCTATTTAATTAGGTTAGTTTTTTTTGTTTAATTTCAGTTTAATTGGTTTAATTTGTTAGATTAATTTGAAGTTAGTTGGATTAATTTGTGGTTAGTTTGTTAGATTCATTTTTACTTAGTAGGTTAGATTAATTTGTAGTTAGATTTTAGTTTAATTTGTGTTTGAATTAAAAGGGAATGATTAAGGGGGTTTGTGTTTAGGTTTAGGGTTATGGGTGGTGGGTGGTGGGTTGGTCGACCGTGGGTGGCGGTTGGTCGACCGTGGGTGGGCCGTGGCAGTGGTGGGTCGTGGGGTGGCATCTCGTGGGTCGTAGGTGGTGTTTGGTGGTGGGTAGCTAAGTGAAACCGTCTTATTATTATTAGTATTAAGCTAAGTGGAACCGTCTTAATATTATTAGTATTAAACTCAGTGGAACAGTCTTATTATTATTATTAATACTAAGTTAAGTGAAACCGTCTTATTATTATTAGTATTAAGCTAAGTGGAACCGTCTTTTGCATTAATTGAATTAGCTAAGTGGAACCGTCTTTTGGATTAAGAGAAATTAGCTATTAGCTAAGTGGAACCTTCTTTAGGACTTGATTTTGATAAATTTAGTTTGATAATGCATGTTATTGATGAATTGAGGTTGAATAAACCCTGTTTTTTTGTTTTTCTTTTCTCCTTCCAGGGTTGTCACCGCGCTGCTGAGCACCACCGTCCGCCATAGTTGTTGCTTCTCGTTTTATTTTCATTTCTGCTTTTACTTGATTAGGTAACCTCCTCTTACCAGATACCTTTTAAATTTACTAATTTTAGTTCAAATTATGCTACTGACTCTAGGATAGAAACCTTTATTATGTTGTTGATATTGTGCTATTGATTGACTTAATTAATTTAGTACTAAGTGTTGTTTATCTTAAACTTTAAATTATTGTTAGTTTGATTTGATGTTGACTTAGTACCCGTTCAAGAATTACTCCTTAGGAGTAATTCTTGAATAGTCCCCATTTTGGGACTGTCTTTGTACATTTCAAGTCATTTAGGTAGTAAACACGTACTTGTGATTTATTAATGAGGAATGAGTTTGGTGGCGATCCCTTTAATGTTCTCCGAATACATGTATATGTGGAGTAATTATTTATTCTACATTGATGTGTATTTGGAGAATCAAGGGAATTCTTGCTTAATTTTTTCCTCATTAATAAATTACATGTGTGTTTGCTAGTGACTTGAAACGTACATTGACGGGTTTAGGTTGGAGTGATAAGGACCCCATTCCAAGATGGATTACTTATTGACAATATTTATATATTGTTTTCATATGTTTATTGTATTATGTGGAGTATAATGTGAAAATTTTGTATGTAATATTATTGTTATTTTTAAAAAATGTTTAAATTATTGTGGGTTCTTCTTTAGATTAAAATGAAGAGATTGGAACGTTCATGGATGTATGAAGGAAGATTAGACAATTCTAATAAGAAAAGACGTCCTACCGCTAGATTTATAAAGGGTGTTGGCGAGTTTATTGAATTTGCTAAACAAGAAGATGAATATGACTTGGTAGACAAAAAACTTAGGTGTCCTTGTGCCAAATGCAAAAACCTGAAATACCTGCTTGACATTAAAGTAGAATAACATCTCATTATAAACGGGTTTAACCCAAATTATTAAAATTGGATTTCACATGGAGAATTATATTCTCCAATTCATGAACAAGTTCACACCCAACAAATAGAAATTGATGAGAACCCATATTGAGAGATGGTTGTTGATGCTATGGATTCCACTATTTTTAATAGTGATGACCATACAACCATTTGTGAAGAACAACCACTACACCCACAAGCAAAAGCCTTTCTTGACATGTTAAAAGCCTCAGAAAAACCCTTGTATGAAGGAAGCAGAATGACATTGTTACAAGCCGCTTCTAGGGTAGTTACCTTGAAATGTGAGTTTAATATGCCATTTCTTGCCGTTGATGGAATTGCCTCGTTCCTTGAGGAATCTTTCCCCGATGATAATATCATGACCCGAAGTTTCTACACTACCAAAAAAGTAGTTAAAGGTCTTCAGTTACCGCATGAAAAGATTGATGCATGTCCTGAAGGATGTATGCTATTTTTGAAAGATGATGCTTTGCTTGACAAGTGCAAAGATTTTGTGGCGGATAGATATGAGACAAGTGAGGGAGATACAGTTTTGGTGTTCAAAAAAGGCAAGGGTAGTAAGAGGGCCAAAAAGAGTAAGAAACCAATTGCATGTAACCAATTGTTTTACTTTCCTCTCGCTCCAAGACTTCAAAGAATATATGCCACCAAAAATATTGCCGAACTAATGAGATGGCACAAAGAAAACCCACGTGCTCTGGGGAAGATGTGTCATCCTAGTGATGGGGAAGAATGGAAACGATTTGATCAGATGTATCCTGAATTTGCCAAGGAACCCCGCAATGTATGACTTGGCTTGTGTATGGATGGATTTGATCCTTTCGGTAATTTTGGGAGGAAGTACTCTTGTTGTCCCGTTATGGTCACACCATACAACTTACCACCTTGGTTATGTATGAAAAGACCATTTATCTTCTTGTCACTTATTGTTCCCGGACCAAAAAGCCCGAAATGTAATTTGGATGTTTATTTACAACCATTGGTGGAGGAGTTGAAACATTTCTGGGAAGTTGGGGTGGAAACTTATGATGTGTCTAAAAAACAAAAATTTCAACTTAAAGCTTCCCTTTTGTGGACAATAAATGATTTTCCCGCCTATGGTATGCTATCTGGATGGTCTACACAAGGACAAAATGCATGTCCTTGCATGGGCGAGAGTAAAGCATTTTGGCTTCCCAATAGAAAGAAAATAAGCTAGTTTGATTGTCATAGATGCTTCTTACTAGAGGGAAATCCACATAGGAGGAACATGAAAGCTTTCAGAAAAGGTAAAGAGGTGCTTGATGCCCCTCCGAAACGAGTGCTTGGGGATGAGATATGGGCGTTAATATGTGATTTACCATCCCCTGTTGATGGTACAGAAGAAGAATTTCAAGAAATGAAAAAGTAGAAAAACGGTTGGTTTAAAAGAAGCATTCTTTGGGACCTTCCTTATTGGAAGACAATGTTGATGAGACATAATTTGGATGTAATGCACATAGAAAAGAATTTCTTTGAGCAACTAATTGACATGATCATGGATGTCGAGGGTGAAAAATGTGATAGTATTACTTCTAGAAAAGATTTGCAGACATTTTGTCATCGTCCCAAATTACACATTCGCGGCAACGGGTCTAAGCCAACATCCATTTTCAATCACGACAAAGCTAAGAGAAAGGTATTGTGTTAGTGGTTACAAAATTTGAAGTTTCCTGATGGATATGCATCAGATTTTAGTCGATGTGTTGATCTTAAGAAGCTGAAGTTGCAAGGCTTGAAAAGTCATGATTGTCATGTATTCATGGAGCGATTATTATCCGTTTCTTTGAAACACCTCGTGCCGACAAACGTTTGGAATGCAGTTGTTGAGATTAGTCAATTCTTTCGAGATTTATGTGCCTCTTCAATATATGTTGATGACATGATTCGTCTGGAAGAGCAAATACCGCAGATATTGTGTAAGCTTGAAATGATCTTTCCTCCTGCATTTTTTAACTCCATGGAGCATCTACCGGTTCATTTGCCATATGATGCCAAAGTTGGGGGACCCGTCCAATATAGATGGATGTATCCATTTGAAAGGTAATTAAGATAATCTAGCTACTTTTAAATTGAAATTAATAATAATAACTAATCAATTTATTATATGTTAACTTTATTATTAATTAACTATTAATAAAACTCATCATTAACTTTTAAAAGTTTCTTAATCTTTTAAAGAAAAAAATTGGTAATAAAGCTAGGGTGGAAGGTTCTATATGCAATGCTTATTTAACGAAAGAGATTGCAAACTTTTGTTCTCTTTACTTTGAATAACATATAGAAACCAAAGCAAGAAACTTGAATGTTGAGAAACCGGATGAAATAGACAGAAGTTTACCCGAGTTTTTTCAAACTCAAGATGATAAAGGGTGTTCATCAAAGGGGAAAACAAGATATTTGGATGATAAGGAGTATAATCATGCCCACCTTTACGTGCTAGCTAATTGTGACCTCTTGGAGTCATACGAAACACAGTTTGTTAATGATTTCATTGAGAGGAATCCTAATATAAGTAAGGATGATGTTTGGGATAAACATGAGGACCAATTTCCAACATGGTTTCAGAAACATGTAATTGAGTTGAATATTCAAGATGATTTGATAAGAAGTTTGCCGTTTGGTCCTTAAGAATGGTAAGAACGTGGAATCGATACTCGGTTAATGGGTTTAATTTTCGAACATTCAACCACGGTAAAGGTAAGGCTAGGTGCAATTGGGGGGTTACTACTTCTTCTCTTGATGACAACGAATACTATGGTATAGTTGAAGATATCTTTGAAATTAGTTATAATGGACGTGACCGAGCTTATAAAACTGTATTATTCAAGGTTGACTGGAAGAATAATTCTGTGGCTAGAATGAGTGTACATGAACAATACAAGCTTGCAGAAGTGAATCGTACAAGAACATACTCTAAGTATGATCCATTTATAATTGGACATCAGGCTAATCAAGTGTATTTTGCTACTTATCCAAGCACAACAAATGATAGAAATCAAAAGGCATGGTGTGCAATATTTAAGACAAAGGCACGGTCACTAACTGATACAACTTTTTTCCAAGAAGAAAACGTTTCAAATGAAACACTTTTGTCTCCACCCGATGAAATCAACTATGACCATGAGAATAAAGATGGTGAAGACATGGAAGAGGAAGAAGATTATGAGGTGGAAGAGAGACTGTCGGGGGAGGATGAGGATGAGGAGGAGGAGGAGGAGGAGAGGAGGGAAGAAGAGGAGGTGAGGAGGAGAAGGGAGGAGGAGAAAAGGAGGAGGAGGGACGAGGGGTTTGGAGATGAAGATGATTATGATTATGATTATGATTATGATTATGATTATGATTATGATTATGATTATGATTATGATGATGATGATGATGATGATGATGATGATGATGATGATGAGGACGACAACGATGACGATGATGGTGATAGGGAAGAAAACGATGATGAGTATGATTAAATTGGTATAATTTTGTATTCCTCAAGAGTAAATTAAAACTTAGAAGTCCGTATAATTCTCATTTATCATTATTTGTATTAATTTTTATTTTTATTACTGCAGATGGCTGGAGGAGGTCGAGGTAGGAAGTGAGGAGGCGGCTCAGTTAGTCGACAGAGTACGCGTGAGGAGGAGGAGCAGATTGTGCGTGAGGATCCGATGCTGATGACACGGCTATCGCAACCCTATCAAAGATAAAACCTAACGGTCTCAACTAAAATGTAGCAGAGGCAGTCGAGTATCGAATCCACAGGGAGGTAACGCAAATATAGCTGTCTATTTCTAATCCTATGGTAACAATTGGGGGTTTGTTTGAAAACGGTTCTAAACTACGAAGTCTGAAGGAAAGAGAAATAAGGTAAAAAGTAAATAAAGCAATAAAATATGATTAAACTATCAAGAAGAGAGGGACATGTCGGGATTTCGGTTCACTACGGTAGTCCAATAACTCAGCAGTAAATGACTCAGACGAACTAACGTGAGACGGATGTTAAAAGGTCCTTTCGGTCCACTTTCTATCCTAAAATACCACTAACTTAACTTTCGTCCTCATTAGGGTAGTCTACTGTTTATAGCAAGCCTAATTAGTCCAATCTTTCGATCCAGGATTAATTTTGCTTGAGTTTAATGGGTGACATAGAAGCGTGCACTCAACTAGGTCGGGAATTACTGTTAAATTGCTATAGTGACGAGTCTCTTAATCGATTCATCTAATTCATTCACTACATCGTCATTTTCCTACCGCAGATTCCCTAATCCCAACACGAAGGGGTTTAGCTACTCATGTTCGTAATTAAACTAACAGCAGACAAATTCCCAGCAGAAAACATAATGAATAAACAATAAAATGCAATAAAAGAAATTAGGGCAAAGGAGAATGATAATATAAACAAGAAATTAAAGCAACAAATGATTATTATTAATAAAGGAAGAGGAAGGATTACAATCAGAGCGAATCCGGCGTAAAGAACACTGAATCCGAGCAATAATGATCCGAAAATAAAAGTAACAGTGGAGAAGGCCAAGTAACGTAGCAAGGTACAGTAGTTTTCTAGTATGAAAGATAATAAAAAGAGATCCCTAATAACCTAATTAACTTAGGTTTAAATAGAAAAACACTAAGGTTTCCGAAAATAAACAACACACGGACTAATTAAAAGCCCATGCCCGTGAAAACCTCTCGATCGAGTGGATTAAACCACTCGATCGACCAACATCTCAGCGAAAGTTACTCGATCGACCAACAGGTTACTCGATCGAGGACTTGGTCTTGTGCGTACTTACTCGATCGGCGAGGGACGGCTCGATCGAACATCGAGGGGCTAGAAACCGTTCGATCGACCATAAATCCCCTCGATCGACTGATTTTGTCTTCATTCCAGCTCACGTCTTCACCCAAGTGTCTCGTAATGCGTGCCATGACGCTTCCAAGTGCAGTATCTTACTCTGGGACAATCCCGTCTCCTCTAAATGCATGCAAAAAGGACAAAAAGGGGTATGGTTCCACTACTTTCGCGATCATTCCTACAGAAAGGACAAAATACACCAAAGTAGCCAATTCGGGGCAAAATACCATAAAAACAGTATAGAAATGCATAGAAATACGCGCTGAAATAGGCCAAAAAGACTATACATTAGGCACGTATCAAATCTCCCCAAACCAAACCTTTACTCGCCCTCGAGTAAACTCAAAACTAAACTAATGGAACGGAAATGATAACTCAGAGCTAGCTTAACTTGTCTACTTGAACCAATTTAATGCAACAAAGATCAACAGTTAAAGCCAAGCAGTCAGTACGCAAACGAATTATAAGCTGTTCAGAAATAAAGCTAACCTATCGACCTTGCAAGACCAACAAAACTGGACTCTCACGTGGTCACTCTTCTCTCATGAAGCAAAGGGCAAATGTAGTATGTAAAAGAGAGAAGAAAAGACAGTCACTCACCTAAC